>NW_026891188.1:0-190809 GCF_015708825.2 Lethenteron reissneri | reverse complement strand
CAACAGCAGCAGCAGCGGCGGTGCTATGGCCGGGGCCCAGGACGGTCGGACGGGAAGGCGGATGATGATCCGGAGGAGGATCAGCCGGTGAGTGAGTGGAGCGAGCGAGTCGGGAAGAAAGAGTGAGAGAGAGCCGTGCGCGCACGCGTGTCGTGACGTGTGTGTGCGGTGTCGTGACGTGTGTGCGGTGTTGTGTGTCGTGTGTGCGGTGTTGTGTGTCGTGTGTGCGGTGTTGTGTGACGTGTGTGTGCGGTGTTGCGTGTCGTGTGTGCGGTGTTGCGTGTCGAGTGTGTGGTGTGTGTGTGTCGTGTGTGTGTGTGTGCGGTGTTGCGTGTCGTGTGTGCGGTGTTGCGTGTGTGTGGTGTGTGCGGTGTTGCGTGTCGTGTGTGTGGTGTTGCGTGTCGTGTGTGGTGTGTGCGGTGTTGCGTGTCGTGTGTGCGGTGTTGCGTGTCGGTGTGGTGTTGTGTCGTGTGGTGTGTGCGGTGTTGCGTGTCGTGTGTGCGGTGTTGCGTGTCGTGTGTGGTGTGTGCGGTGTTGCGTGTCGTGTGTGTGGTGTTGTGTGTCGTGTGTGGTGTGTGCGGTGTTGCGTGTCGTGTGTGCGGTGTTGCGTGTCGTGTGGTGTGTGCGGTGTTGCGTGTCGTGTGTGCGGTGTTGCGTGTCGTGTGTGGTGTGTGCGGTGTTGCGTGTCGTGTGTCGGTGTTGCGTGTCGTGTGTGGTGTGTGCGGTGTTGCGTGTCGTGTGTGTGGTGTTGCGTGTCGTGTGTGGTGTGTGCGGTGTTGCGTGTCGTGTGTGCGGTGTTGCGTGTCGTGTGTGTGGTGTTGTGTGACGTGTGTGTGCGGTGTTGCGTGTCGTGTGTGTGGTGTTGTGTGTCGTGACGTGTGTGCGGTGTTGCGTGTCGTGACGTGTGTGCGGTGTTGCGTGTGTGTGTGTGTGCGGTGTTGCGTGACGTGTGTGCGGTGTTGTGTGTCGTGTGTGCGGTGTTGCGTGACGTGTGTGTGCGGTGTTGTGTGACGTGTGTGCGGTGTTGCGTGACGTGTGTGTGTGTTGTGTGACGTGTGTGCGGTGTTGCGTGACGTGTGTGTGGTGTTGTGTGACGTGTGTGGGTTGTGTGTCGTGTGTGCGGTGTTGCGTGTGTGTGTGCGGTGTTGCGTGACGTGTGTGTGCGGTGTTGCGTGACGTGTGTGCGGTGTTGCGTGACGTGTGTGTGGTGTTGTGTGACGTGTGTGCGGTGTTGCGTGACGTGTGTGCGGTGTTGCGTGTGGTGTGTGGTGTTGCGTGACGTGTGTGTGCGGTGTTACGTGTGTGTGTGCGGTGTTGCGTGACGTGTGTGTGCGGTGTTGCGTGTCGTGTGTGCGGTGTTGCGTGACGTGTGTGTGCGGTGTGCGTGTCGTGTGTGCGGTGTTGCGTGACGTGTGTGCGGTGTTGTGTGTCGTGTGTGTGGTGTTGTGTGACGTGTGTGCGGTGTTGCGTGTTGTGTGTGCGGTGTTGCGTGACGTGTGTGCGGTGTTGCGTGTCGTGTGTGCGGTGTTGTGTGTCGTGTGTGCGGTGTTGTGTGTCGTGTGTGTGGTGTGTGTGTCGTGTGTGTGGTGTTGCGTGACGTGTGTGCGGTGTTGCGTGTCGTGTGTGTGGTGTTGTGTGTCGTGTGTGCGGTGTTGCGTGTCGTGTGTGTGGTGTTGTGTGTCGTGTGTGCGGTGTTGCGTGTCGTGTGTGTGGTGTTGTGTGTCGTGTGTGTGGTGTTGCGTGTCGTGTGTGCGGTGTTGCGTGACGTGTGTGCGGTGTTGCGTGACGTGTGTGTGCGGTGTTGCGTGTGTGTGTGCGGTGTTGTGTGACGTGTGTGTGCGGTGTTGCGTGACGTGTGTGTGCGGTGTTGTGTGACGTGTATGCGGTGTTGCGTGACGTGTGTGTGCGGTGTTGCGTGACGTGTGTGCGGTGTTGCGTGACGTGTGTGTGGTGTTGTGTGACGTGTGTGCGGTGTTGCGTGTCGTGTGTGCGGTGTTGCGTGTCGTGTGTGTGCGGTGTTGCGTGACGTGTGTGTGCGGTGTTGCGTGACGTGTGTGTGCGGTGTTGTGTGACGTGTGTGCGGTGTTGCGTGACGTGTGTGTGGTGTTGTGTGACGTGTGTGCGGTGTTGCGTGACGTGTGTGCGGTGTTGCGTGTCGTGTGTGCGGTGTTGCGTGACGTGTGTGTGCGGTGTTGCGTGTCGTGTGTGTGCGGTGTTGCGTGACGTGTGTGCGGTGTTGTGTGTCGTGTGTGCGGTGTTGTGTGACGTGTGTGTGCGGTGTTGCGTGACGTGTGTGTGCGGTGTTGCGTGACGTGTGTGCGGTGTTGTGTGTCGTGTGTGCGGTGTTGCGTGACGTGTGTGTGCGGTGTGTGTGACGTGTGTGCGGTGTTGCGTGACGTGTGTGTGGTGTTGTGTGACGTGTGTGCGGTGTTGCGTGACGTGTGTGTGGTGTTGTGTGACGTGTGTGCGGTGTTGCGTGTCGTGTGTGCGGTGTTGGTGTCGTGTGTGTGTGCGGTGTTGCGTGACGTGTGTGTGCGGTGTTGCGTGACGTGTGTGCGGTGTTGCGTGACGTGTGTGTGTGGTGTTGTGTGACGTGTGTGCGGTGTTGCGTGACGTGTGTGCGGTGTTGCGTGTCGTGTGTGCGGTGTTGCGTGACGTGTGTGTGCGGTGTTGCGTGTCGTGTGTGCGGTGTTGTGTGACGTGTGTGTGCGATGTTGCGTGTCGTGTGTGCGGTGTTGCGTGACGTGTGTGTGCGGTGTTGCGTGTCGTGTGCGGTGTTGCGTGACGTGTGTGTGCGGTGTTGCGTGTCGTGTGTGCGGTGTTGCGTGACGTGTGTGCGGTGTTGTGTGTCGTGTGTGCGGTGTTGTGTGACGTGTGTGCGGTGTTGCGTGACGTGTGTGCGGTGTTGCGTGTCGTGTGTGCGGTGTTGCGTGACGTGTGTGTGCGGTGTTGCGTGTCGTGTGTGCGGTGTTGCGTGACGTGTGTGCGGTTTTGTGTGTCGTGTGTGCGGGTTGTGTGACGTGTGTGCGGTTTTGTGTGTCGTGTGTGCGGTGTTGCGTGACGTGTGTGCGGTTTTGTGTGTCGTGTGTGCGGTGTTGCGTGACGTGTGTGCGGTGTTGCGTGACGTGTGTGGTGTTGCGTGTCGTGTGTGCGGTGTTGCGTGACGTGTGTGCGGTGTTGTGTGTCGTGTGTGCGGTGTTGCGTGACGTGTGTGCGGTGTTGCGTGTCGTGTGTGCGGTGTTGCGTGACGTGTGTGCGGTGTTGCGTGTCGTGTGCGGTGTTGCGTGACGTGTGTGCGGTGTTGTGACGTGTGTGCGGTGTTGCGTGTCGTGTGTGCGGTGTTGCGTGACGTGTGTGCGGTGTTGCGTGTCGTGTGTGCGGTGTTGCGTGACGTGTGTGCGGTGTTGTGTGTCGTGTGTGCGGTGTTGCGTGACGTGTGTGCGGTGTTGCGTGACGTGTGTGCGGTGTTGCGTGACGTGTGTGTGCGGTGTTGTGTGACGTGTGTGCGGTGTTGTGTGACGTGTGTGCGGTGTTGCGTGACGTGTGTGTGCGGTGTTGTGTGACGTGTGTGCGGTGTTGCGTGACGTGTGTGTGCGGTGTTGCGTGACGTGTGTGTGCGGTGTTGCGTGTCGTGTGTGTGCGGTGTTGCGTGACGTGTGTGTGCGGTGTTGCGTGACGTGTGTGCGGTGTTGCGTGGCGTGTCTATGGTGTTGTGTGGCGTGTCGTGTGTGTGCGGTGTTGTGTGACGTGTGTGTGCGGTGTTGCGTGACGTGTGTGGTGTGTGTTGGTGCGTGTCTATGGTGTGTGTGGCGTGTCGTGTGTGTGCGGTGTTGTGTGACGTGTGTGTGCGGTGTTGCGTGTCGTGTGTGTGGTGTTGTGTATCGTGTGTGTGGTGTTGCGTGACGTGTGTGTGCGGTGTTGCGTGTCGTGTCTGTGGTGTTGCGTGTCGTGTGTGTGCGGTGTTGCGTGTCGTGTGTGCGGTGTTGCGTGTTGTGTATCGTGTGTGCGGTGTTGCGTGTTGCGTGTCGTGTCTGTGGTGTTGCGTATCGTGTGTTGCGTGTCGTGTCGTGTGTGCTGCACTATGAACCTGGCGCTCACGGCCAACACCGGTGACGATTATCAGAACCGGCCCTGGGCCTCACCTAGGTCGACTCAGCCTCAAATGAGTACCTGGTGCGGTGTGTGAACATCGCCACTGGGGATACAAAGGCGCCCGGGCGTGGTGCTGGCCACCCACCCCTCGTGTGCCGTTCTGGCCTTCATAGGTGCTCGCTAACAGCACCCTACAGTCTGTTAAGGCTAGACGGGGGATCTTAGTCTCTTGCAGAGTTGTTGTCATGTTTGTGCAGAGGATACAATGGGAGTGGTGGCGCAGTGCTTAGCGCACTCTACCAGTTCAGATGACGTCTGCGGGCCAGGAATCCCAACTCGGGTGAGCGGATTCGTACAGCGCAGTTGCGCCAACCGCTGCGCCACCGCTCTCCCTTGGAAGGTCGTGTAGGAAGGTCGTGTTTGGAAGGAAGGCCGGGCTCCTACAGGGGCGAGTGTGAGAGGAGAGAGAGGGGGCACGCATATGGCATTGACGCGAGCGTGCGCGCGTGTTGCGCTCGATGCCAACCAATGTCTGCTGCTGGACACGACGAAAGGGCTTCAGCAGAGAGAGAAGAGAAAGTTCGTGTCGTGTCGCTGTTTCCACCTCCTCCGTTGAAGGAACGCAGCGGGTTCACTCTGCGGTCCGTAGCTTGGGTCGCGTGGCTACAACCTCAACGCTGTGGCTTCTCTTGAAGACATCTCCGTGTGTATTTATCTCGACGAGTCTCTGTGCATCTCTGTATACGAGACTCTGCCTGCCACCGTGTGTCTCTGTGGGTTCACTCTGCGGTCCGTAGCTTGGGTCGCGTGGCTACAACCTCAACGCTGTGGCTTCTCTTGAAGACATCTCCGTGTGTATTTATCTCGACGAGTCTCTGTGCATCTCTGTATACGAGACTCTGCCTGCCACCGTGTGTCTCTGTGGGTTAACTCTGCGGTCCGTAGCTTGGGTCGCGTGGCTACAACCTCAACGCTGTGGCTTCTCTTGAAGACATTCCGTGTGTATTTATCTCGACGAGTCTCTGTGCATCTCTGTATACGAGACTCTGCCTGCCACCGTGTGTCTCTGTGGGTTCACTCTGCGGTCCGTAGCTTGGGTCGCGTGGCTACAACCTCAACGCTGTGGCTTCTCTTGAAGACATCTCCGTGTGTATTTATCTCGACGAGTCTCTGTGCATCTCTGTATACGAGACTCTGCCTGCCACCGTGTGTCTCTGTGGGTTAACTCTGCGGTCCGTAGCTTGGGTCGCGTGGCTACAACCTCAACGCTGTGGCTTCTCTTGAAGACATCTCCGTGTGTATTTATCTCGACGAGTCTCTGTGCATCTCTGTATACGAGACTCTGCCTGCCACCGTGTGTCTCTGTGGGTTCACTCTGCGGTCCGTAGCTTGGGTCGCGTGGCTACAACCTCAACGCTGTGGCTTCTCTTGAAGACATCTCCGTGTGTATTTATCTCGACGAGTCTCTGTGCATCTCTGTATACGAGACTCTGCCTGCCACCGTGTGTCTCTGTGGGTTCACTCTGCGGTCCGTAGCTTGGGTCGCGTGGCTACAACCTCAACGCTGTGGCTTCTCTTGAAGACATCTCCGTGTGTATTTATCTCGACGAGTCTCTGTGCATC
The DNA here is from genome assembly GCF_015708825.2 of Lethenteron reissneri. Classification (NCBI taxonomy): domain Eukaryota; kingdom Metazoa; phylum Chordata; class Hyperoartia; order Petromyzontiformes; family Petromyzontidae; genus Lethenteron; species Lethenteron reissneri. Next base: position 185,094 of record NW_026891188.1, on the reverse strand, counting down.
TCTGTATACGAGACTCTGCCTGCCACCGTGTGTCTCTGTGGGTTCACTCTGCGGTCCGTAGCTTGGGTCGCGTGGCTACAACCTCAACGCTGTGGCTTCTCTTGAAGACATCTCCGTGTGTATTTATCTCGACGAGTCTCTGTGCATCTCTGTATACGAGACTCTGCCTGCCACCGTGTGTCTCTGTGGGTTCACTCTGCGGTCCGTAGCTTGGGTCGCGTGGCTACAACCTCAACGCTGTGGCTTCTCTTGAAGACATCTCCGTGTGTATTTATCTCGACGAGTCTCTGTGCATCTCTGTATACGAGACTCTGCCTGCCACCGTGTGTCTCTGTGGGTTCACTCTGCGGTCCGTAGCTTGGGTCGCGTGGCTACAACCTCAACGCTGTGGCTTCTCTTGAAGACATCTCCGTGTGTATTTATGGCCACGGTGGGACTATTTGCGGCTTGTATCGTTCGTTTAGCAACCTACGTGGCCAACCGTGTTCATCGGAAGTGCGGACAGTGATGAAATTAAACGGAACCACGGCTTAAGTCGGCTTAACACGTGGCAGGCTTTCGCGACCCAATATCATCCATAATACAGGTTTTTTTGGGGGGTTAGATTGCGTAAATATATGCTGCGTATTTGGAGTTTACGTGGTCGCGTGGATTTATCTCCGCGTCCTCTGTTTTTTTCCCTCCACATTTAGGAGCACGCCTTTAGCGGATTTGCCTCGCCGCTACATTTGCACGTGATGGAGAGGCGACTGCGTCGAGCTATCAGTTGTGGCCAGGTCGTTTCTGTCAAAGAGGCTTACCTGGTAAAACAAATAAAAATGTTAAATTAAGTAAAATAATATTCTTGGTTCTTTCGGTAAAGTCACGTAGAAGGGAAAAAATAAAATAATATAAATATAAAACAATAAAAATTCTCACGACGTTTCGACTGCAACACAAGCAATCATCATTAGGTGATGATTTCCCTTCTACGTGACTTTACCGAAAGAACCAAGAATATGAATCCTGCAGTCACGAAAGCTTTAAATCGAAATCAAATAAATGAAAAAGCAATGAATTAACTTGCATCTTTATTACAATTAATGATGGAAGAATGGCGGCTGCTACGCTATTCCAATGCAACGGGGCCTGACGCTCCACGCGGGGTGAGAGGCTTCGTGATTCCTCCTCCGGAGCGGTGGTCCTGGGCCTCCCCTAGGTCGACTCAGCCTTAAATGGGTACCTGTTGGGGCTGTGTTTAACCTCGGTCTCGGAGACACAAAGGTGGCCGGCCGGTCGTGGCGCTGGCCACCCCCTCGTGTGCCGTGTCGGCCTTCATAGGTGCTACTCGCCAACAGCACATGCACCCGACAGGCTACACGGGGGGGGGGGGGGGGATCTTTATCTGGTTGTGTTTGCTGGCAAACAGCGCTTGGTACAGAAAAGTTTCAAACTTGACCTCACTTCGCGTTTAGCTGCCCACCACCAGGTATGGAATTAACCCAGCAGCTGTCCGCCCGCCCGTCCGTGTCTGCGTGTACCCGTCCGTGCGTGTGGCTCGTCCGTCCATCCGTCGGTGCGCGTGTGTGCGCGTGTGTGTGTGCGCGCGTGTGTATGCGTGTGTGTGTGCGCGTACCGCCTCCCCGCAGTGTGGAGTGGGCAAGCGGTGCGCTGTGGAGCGGCCTCTGAGCGAGCTGCACATGGACAGCAGCAGAGACAAGTCCGGTGAGCGCCGAGCGCGGGACGTTGACGTGGGCTGAGCTGAGCGTCTGTGTGCCCTGCGTTTTTCGATGTAAAGCTTTCGTGACTGCAGGGATTCATCTTCTTGGTTCTATCGGTAAAGTCACGTAGAAGGAAATAATAAAATAATACAAATAAAACATAATAAAATAATTCTCACGACGTTTCGGCCACAACGCAAGTATCCGTCCTCAGGTGAAGAAACAGACTCTGTCTTCTCAACAGACCTGGTCTTCACCTGAGGACTGCTACTTGCGTTGTGGCCGAAACGTCGTGAGAATTATTTTATTATGTTTTTTTTATTATTTTATTATTTCCTTCTACGTGACTTTACCGAAAGAACCAAGAAGATGTGTGCCCTTCGTTGCTGTTTTGCACTCTCAATCGCCATGACGCCTCCCGTATGTTCGGCAGCCCCAAAGATTTTTCCTCACTGGCCCAGTTTGGTGTTTTTTGGATCCAGCTCACGATGGGCCAACTAGATCGCGCATCGTCACGTCACAACGGCGAGCTACGAGTGCCGCACAGTTTGTCACACAGACTATTGAACTCAACTTAAATGCCATTGGGACCGCATTTGCCAGTAGAAAAATATGATAATTGTTCTTTTTACCCATTTATGTGGCAACAAAACTTGTCAGATAAAGGTACAGTGCATACATTATCAGAGTTATGTTTTTGTTTGCATTACGACTGCAGGTATTGTTGTCTATGCAACATGACTCCTTGTGAAAAAGGTGTCAGTTTTGTTGCCAGATAAAAGGGTAAAAAAAATATTATCATAAACTTAAATAACTGCCCGTATCCCGAATTTGGCCCGGTGTGTTTACGAATGGCCGGGCCGATGTTAGTCCCAGTCCACCATCACCGAAGACGCCGAATGTTTATTTGTTTATTGACGTAATCACCGTCGCCTTCTCAAGCCCTGGGGCTCTCGACCACCGAAAGCCGGGCCATGTAGGCCTCAGTTGTCGTGTGAGTTCTTCGATCCTTCGGACCGGAGACCACTTGAAGTGGTCTCAGAAGTGGCTCGTGATCATCTCGCCGCCACCACCACCGCACAGACAACCGGCGCGGCTCCACCTCGTCCGCGTTCCGCATCTCATCTTCCTTCCTCTCGTTCCGCAGACGACCTCGGCGGCGGCTCAGACGCTCGGACGTCCCCGGTCGGGCTCGCCGACCCCGTGACCTCCGCCCCGGGTCGTGACCCCGACCCGCGTTTCCACTGCGACCTGCGCTCGCGGGACGGCTCCGAGGTGTACCGCTACCCGAGCCCGCTGCACGCCGTCGCCATGCAGAGCTCCGCATTCCTGCACCGGCGAGGCGCCGGCGACGACCGCGACGCCGCCGCGTCGCCCGACGGAAAACCTCCTCCGATGAGCGATGGCGCCCGCCGCCACCGTCGCCACGACGACGCCGGCGCGGACGACGAGGTGACCGCGACCGTAGCGGCGCCACTCGGCGCCGACAAGGCGACCGCCTACATCGCCGCGCTGCTGCAGAGGCGCGAGAGGAAGGCGGAGGCTGCCCGCGCCAACCTGAGCGTGCGGTATGAGCCAGCAGTGCCCGTCCCGGCGGCCACGGCGTACGGTGTCGGCGGCGGGGCGGGCGGCGCGGTGGGCTCGGCGGTGGGCGGCGGCGGCGGTGCGCTGCCCGCGCTGGTGCGGCCCGCGTCCATCGCTCACTATGACACCTCGCGCCGCCACCACGACGACGATGACGACGACGGCCATGACGGCGGTGACGATGCCGAGCGGCGGTGGAGAGCGTCTGGCCCCCACGTCCATCCTGGCGCCGGCGATCGTCGCGGGAAATCGCCAAACCTGCAGCAGCAGCAGCAGTCCACCAACGGGGAGCACGAGTTCCGGCGCCGCGCCCTGACCTCCGTCTCCACGGACCTGCGCCCGCAGCGCGGCGCCGGCCGGTGGAGCGCGGCGGCCGAGCCGACGGCCGGCGCCCTGGGCTGGCGGCCGGGCGAGCTGGGCGGGCCCCGGTACCAGCAGCGGGAGGCGCGCATCTGCAAGCTCGGCCACGGCAGCTGGGCCGGCTCCCTGCACAAGTCGGCGGACCTGCGGGCGGCCACGGCGACGACGGCGACAGCGCCTCCTCCGACCAACGACGGCACCCGAGGAACGCAGCTCGGTCGTCGTCGCCCAAGGGGCACCGGCTGCGCGAGGGCGTGGAGCTCGTGCGGCAGCGCTTCCGCTTGCCGGGGCGGCGCCGGGGCGCCGGCGGGGAAGGCGCCGGCTCCGAGCCGGACGTGTCGGGCGGTGGACGCCAACTAACGGAACGGGAGGAGGTTGCGGGCGGCTCGTCGGTGTTCGATTGCCGCCGGCGATTGGTGCCGCATCCGTCCGAGATCCGCGGCATCGGCGCCGGTGCCGCGGGGACCGGAGCCGATGGATATCGGCGGTGGTGGCTGGTGGAGGTGCCGGTCGGTTCGTGTTGGTAAACGGTGAATTCCCAGGTCCTGTTCGGACACCACTCGCCACTGACGCTGTCCGTGACCAGGGATCTGACTCGGGTCAGATCCCTGGTCACAGTGCGCTGACTGCTGTGGGGGGGGTTCACAAAGCCATCGATATCTCACGCGCGTGATCCCGCGTGTGTTTCATGAGCCTTCACAATCGACGTTGAGCCATTGGTCCGTATCGTTTTTACCTGTTACAGCTCCTCCGGGAAAGTTCGATCATCAAAATAATAATCATCACCAGGTGTTCGTTTTAGCGGCGAGCCCTTTGTGTGTGTGTCGTTCAACGACTTTGTCTTGTGCGGTCTCTAGCTCTGGCCACACACGCAACAGGCAAACAACAACACACATATCTTGATGACTTTGCGAAAACCTTTGATCGCTTCTTTTTTGCCTTCTTATTATTGTGCTGAGATCCTCAAGTATAAGAACGGCGTCACAGTTATTGTGAATGGCTTTGCGTTTATCGAGTACGTGTTGGGACCAGTTCCGCCGTGATGTTATGACAAGCCGGATGTTACTGGAAGAGGTTTATGTTGTACAAGTTCCTAAGGGGATGATTGTTTTTACAACGTATCACTTGTTCGTAAATGGTCAAATTTGGGATGTTATGACAATTAACGACCCTTGTGAACGTCAATTCACTCCGACAGCTTCTACAAGACTCTGTCCCATTGCTATCTGCGTCAACGAATGGCCAGAAACAACTGAAACGATTAACGTACACGCGATATTTTGCAATCCTTTTTTGTTTTAAGTGGAAGGGGGGGGAAATAACCACGGATTTTTATTTGTTAAACTGCGAAGGCAGCTTTAAGGTGCGGAATATATCCAGATACCGTATTATTTTTGTTGTTGTTGTGATACTGTGATGGCAGTGGAACATATATCAAGTTCCACATGACAAGCCACTTTGTTGAGCTTTCATTTGTAGCCCGGTCGCTTCTGAAAATTAAGCTAATAGCCCAGTGGGCCTTACTTGGTAAGATACAACATTGTTTCTTTTTACGTGTATCGTTTTTTTAAAGTGATTCGTTTACCGTTCCTGTGGTTTGCACTCCAATCGTGTTTTGATTTTGTTGTTGTTGTTGTAACTTTCTGACGTGCCCCAGAGAGCTACCAAGAGAGAGCTTGACAGCTCGTAGAATCCCGCCAGTGTTTATAAATATTACAATTCTGATAGCCAAGCACAATCCACCTTCAATCGGCAGCTCGATGTTCACCTGTTGAGGCTCTCACCTGTCCGGGCTGTTGACGTACGAGAGACAGAGGTCGCAAACGGGTTTTGATTCCTTACCCGTACCCGTACCCGGCCGCACCAGGGTCGCAAATGGATACCCGCACCCGTACCACCGCTCCTCTCCACGATGGAGACCGCTCTACACAGAAACCTGTTTCAAGTGTTCAGGCGTCATTGACGCTCGCCCGGTGGAGCGGTGGCGCCGCGGTTTCAGCGCATTTGCGTTCTGGACCCGGAGAGCCGAGTTCGACTTCCCGAACAGACACTGGAACATGAGCGGGACAGATGCGTGACATCTTGCACGCGCTGCGCCTCGCCCAGCCGCGGGCAACTGGCAATAGCCAGAGGGGCCTCCGCTGCGTGGGCACGGAGAAGGAATGGAACGTGAACGCGGCGCAGTTGTGGTCTGGGCCGAGCGCGAGACTCCGAAGCGATTTGGCAACAGCGCTCGCGTCGAGCCCAGGGTCTCTCGTGCTGGACGAGAGTTGTCGGCTTCAATGCTCGTGTGCGGAGACACCGAGGCGAGGGGTGTAAGTAGCCGACATTTGGTAAACATGGCACGGGAACAAATGGCACACGTGGACACCGGGACACAAACATTTCACGATGAAACAGGACTCTACTAACAGTTAAAAGTGGTGTGCTAACAGTTATAAGTACTGTACTGACGGTTGTATACAGATATGAATGAAAGAGATGATTCATCCCAAACCCCGAACCTGTTTCATTGTGCCTTCTTTCTCTCCAGAATTGATCACTCGTGCCATTTTTACTTCCTTTACCAGTTTTACCTGTGACATTTTTATCTGTTTTACTTGTGCCGAGGTGCCTTCTTCCAATAAATGTTTTTGGAAAAAACCGTGAAATTCAATCAATGGCTGTCTATCTCTCACTCTTCGTGTATCTCTCTCCGTGTCTCTCTCTCCGTGTCTCAGTGTCTCTCTCTCCGTGTTCTCTCTCTCCGTGTCTCTCTCTCTCTCCGTGTCTCTCTCCTTGTCTCTCTCTCTGCTCCGGCAGTACATATACTAAAATTGGAACGATACAGAGAAGATTAGCATGGCCCCTGCGCAAGGATGACACCCAAATTCGTGAAGCGTTCTCTCCGTGTCTCTCTCTCTCCACCTGTTTGGGTGCGGCCGCACGAACCTGTTGCTCCCGCTCCAACGTTGGTGTGGATGGAGGCCTGGGCTCACGTGATAGCCTGAGCCTAGGCTGAGAGAGCGCCCACGCGTTTATAGACGCTTTACCCCGCTTTTTTTTCGTTTATTGAGTCGTCGTGTTCAACATCCTTCTCTTCCTTCACTGTGAGTTCTCCGTTTCTTTCACGTGGTGCTGGTTTTATTTGTTTTGTATGTTTTTCTTCCATCCCTACGGCACCCTCTCCGTGTCTCTATCTGTGTGTCCCTCCCCCGTGTCCATCTCTCTGTGTCTCTCTCCCCCCTCCGTGTCTCTCTCTCTGCGCCCCCCCCCCCGTGTCTCTCTGTGTGCTCTCTCTCTGTGTCTCTCTCCCTGGTCTCACTCACTCACTCGCAGCACTCTCTCTTTCTCTCGTGTGGGTTTCCTTTGTTCTTTTTTCTCTCTCTTTCTTTCTAGTGAGTTCCTCCTTGGTTTCATGGGTCTTGTGGGTTTAGGTGGGTCTTTATTATTTTTGTGAGCATTTATTTATTTATTTTCCCCTCCAATTTATTTGGGGTAGTGCAGCCGCGTTTTGCACGCTAGGGTGCTGTCGCCAAGCATCATGGCACAGTACCCCAAGCTTGAAACCCTCTCGCGAAGGAACGGCGTGATGGTGTTCCCCCCGCCCGAGATCACCGTTGAGGCCGTCGTCGCGGCGGCGGCTGAGGTCATCGGCATGGCGGGCATCCTCGTTAGCGAACGGGAAAATCACGGGGTCGTCCTTTATACGGCGGGGGAGGCCATGGTGGCGCGCCTTGCAGAGACGGGGCTGGACGTGGGGGGGGAGCTGTTTTTACAGTGCACCCCCCTCTCCTCGCCTGCCGTGAAGGTGCTCCTCTCCGCGCGCCGCCATTCCTGAAATGTGCGGACCTGCAGCGGGACCTCCTCCGCTTCGGCACCGTAGTGTCCCGCGTCATCATGTTGCCATTGCGGACGAGGGACACGAGGATGGCACATATAATGTCGCTGCGGCCACAGACATTATGATATTGAAGGACGGCAATACAGAACTCAACGTGACCCTGAAGTATACCATCGAGGGACACGTTTACACCGTATACGCCTCCACGGCTGTACAGCGTTGCTTCGGCTGCGGCGGCGTCGGCCACACCCGGAGGAGCTGCCCGACCAAGGGCAAGGAGAACGTTGCTCCACCCGTGCCGGCGCACGCTGAGCAGCGGCAGCAGCAGCAGCAACAACAGCAGCAGCAGCAACAACCACAACAACGGCAGCAGCAACAACAACAGCAGCAGCAACAGCAGCAGCAGCAACAACCACAACCACAGCAGCAACAGCAGCAGGAACGCGCTGACCCTGCGCCTGGCCGCGCAGAGCCGGCGCCTGAAGGCGACAAAGATGGCTTCGTGCTAGTTAGGTCACGAAAGCGAAAAGCCAAAGCCAGCCGAGCAGAGGGGGGGTGCGACGGCACCTTTCCAAAGCGGGCGGGCACCGCTGGCGGCACCACCGAGCCGGACGGCTGCCCAGAAGGGGCGGCAGGGAGCGGCAGTGAGGGCACGGCGGAGAACACGGTGAGCACAGCCGCCGCCGCCGCCGGCGGCCAAAACCACCCGCCGGATGCGACCGAGGCAGAGGGACGACCACCGGACCCAGCCGCGGCCACACCGGCACGAGCAGAGGAGCGACTGCGGGCCACCGTCGCGCCTGAGGGCGCAGCGCCACCTGAGGGGACCGCCCCATCGCTCGGCGGGGCGACGACCACGGATCCCGCGGATGAGGCACGCCCCGAGCAGGGTGAGACCCCGGCTCCTTGCAGCGCAATGGAAGAGATGGCGGTCACGCCCGAGGGGGACGACGACGTTCTACCCGCCTCGACGGCGACGGGGGAGGGGGCCAGCGGGCGGCCACAGAAGGAGAGCACCCCGAGCCTGGCGAGACCCCGGTTCCGCCCGGGTCATCGGAGGAAGTGACGGCCGGAGTAACGCGCCGACACACACGGGGACTCTGACGACGAAGAGCAGTCGGGGTCCGACGTCGAAGGAGCCAGTGAATGGTTTTTTCGGGAGTAGGAGGGGAGCAGGAGTACGCACCCGAAACCGTCCAAAGCTTCCTCCAATCGTCCTTCAGGAGCTTTCCCCGATGTGATGGGCTTCCTGAACACCGCACAAAATATACAACGGGACCCCAATAAATGCGGCTTCAGCCAGCAGGAATGCTACCGGTTGCAGAAGTTGTACAAAAACTGAGGAAGGGGTGCACCCCCCTTCCGCAGTGACCACCGGTGGCACCCAACCCCCCCCCCCTATTGCAATGGCGTCAGGCGTCCGCGTGGCGAGTCTGAATTGCAATAGTGCTCGAAGCGATGAGAGATGGAGACGCATGTGTCGTTTTCGTGTCGACCAAAACGTCGAAGTGGCGCTCCTACAGGAGACACACCTCGACGCCACGCTGCAGGCTCAACGACAACACCTCATGGGCGGCCGGTTCTTCTTTAGCCACGGGGAGGCCAACCGGGGGGGGTCGCGATTGGTGTGCGGCAAAAAATTCACTCCTGACCATGTGATCTTTAGGGAGATCGTGAAGGGACACCTGATTACGGCCGAGTTTGTGCTCGGCGACGTCAGGCTGCGGGTAGTCAAACGTGTACGCACCGAGCGCGACCCGCGAGAGGGGGCTCTTCTTCTCGGGCGCACTGAGGGACACCCTGGAGGAAGCCGACTCGGACGAGGTGCTCACGATCGTCGGGGGTGATTTTAATTGCACCCTCGACCCGACTCTCGACCAGTAATGGCGCCGAGCCTCACCCGGAGACTGCGCAGGCGTTGGCTGACATAGTACGGAGGCTAAACCTACTCGGACACGTGGCGCCTGCAACATCCGGCCCAGCGGCAATATACGTGGTGCCGGTGTGGTGCACAAGGGCGGATCAGCCTCGTACGGCTGGACCGACTCTACGTGAATGCCGACAGTGCTAACCTGCTCGGCGAAAGCAGGGTGGTCCCGTCCGGTTTTTCCGACCACCACCTGGTGTCGGTGCGCTTGCGTCTCCCCCTTCTTGGGCACCGCAGACCCTACTGGCGTTTTAACCTGCAACTCTTAGACAATGCGGACTTCCAGAGAGCTTTCAGGGCCTTCTGGAAGGGTGGCTACACAAAAGGGCAACTTTGGACACGCTCCAGCAATGTGGGATAATGGGAAGGTACAGATAGGGTCACTATGCCAGCGGTTTATGAGCCAGCACGCAGCAGCTAGGCGGGAATGGGAAGAGCGGTTACGGGATGAGCTGCTGGCGCTGGAAGCAGAGCTGGGCTCACCCCAAACTAATGCGGATTACCGCACGCTCTTGGAGCAGCAACGGCTGGTGAGGTCTGTGTCAGACCGGGAAGCCTATAAGGCCTTTGCGAATCAGAGAATGCAACATCTGCTAAAGATGGATTGCGCCTACCAAATTATTTTTCACGCAACAGAGGCAAGCCAGTCACCAAAAACCTATTTCCAGCCTGCAGGCACCGAGTGGTGAAGCCACACGAGCGACGAGGGCATCGCTAGGGTCGTTAGGGCTTTTTACCAGGATCTGTTTTACTGCACTGCAGAAAGCATCCAGGGGGATGCTCTTGGGGAATTGTTAGAGGGTGTGCCTAGACTGACCCCTCATGAGATGGAACAGCTGGAAGGGCTGATCACCCTCCAGGAACTGGAGGCTGCGGTGAGTGGCCTAGCTACTGGGAAGGCGCCTGGGATCGATGGCCTCCCAGCCGAGTTCTTCAAAGCTTTTGGGGTGAGCTCGGCCCTTCCCTGGTCGAGGTGCTGAATGCGAGTCTAGCAAAAGGGGAGTTGCCGCAGAGTTGCAGGAGAGCAGTGGTTACCCTGTTGCCCAAGAAGGGGGACTTGCGCCTCGTAGCGAACTGGCGGCCGGTGTCCGTGTTATGCACGGACTATAAGATCGTCGCAAAGGCGTTGGGTTAACCGGTTGAAGGGCGGCGGCGGGGAGGATCATCCAGCCGGAAACAGACATGCTGTATCCCGGGGCGGTCTATCCATGATAACATCGGGGTGGTCAGAGACGTGATCGACCTGGCAGACACCCATGGACTGGACACCGGCCTCCTTTTTTCTCGATCAAGAGAAGGCTTTTGACCGAGGTCAAGCCACGACTACATGTATGCGGTGCTAAGGTCTTTTGGGTTTGGCCAGGGATTTATTGCGTACGTGAGGCTCCTCTACACGAATGTGTCCAGCCTCCTCAAGCTGAATAATCGGCTCCGTGCCCCCCTGGTCGTTACGAGGGGTGTTAGGCAGGGATGCCCACTCTCGGGGCTGCTCTATGCGCTCTGCATCGAGCCGCTATTATTAACGCTGAACCGGACCCTGTCGGGCTTCCGAATCCCTGGGACGGAAAATGCTGCGGTAAAGGTCTCGGCGTACGCGGACGACGTGTGCGCGGTGGTCAACGACGCGAGAGACGTGGCGGCGGTGCACAGGGCGGTCGTCCTCTACGAGAGCGCCTCCTCCGCAAAGGTGAACTGGCCAAAGTGCGAGGCGCTGTGTCTGGGGCCGCGGGGGACGATGCGCGCCGTGACGCTCCCAGGGGGGGTGGAGTGGGGCACGGAGGGCACCATTACCTGGGGTGTACCTGGGTAACCCGGCCACTGTGGCCAGGAATTGGATGTGGCGGAGAAGATTGGAGGGAGGTTGCAGGCGTGTGACCCGTTTCGCTCCGCAAATGTCGTACAGGGGACGGGTCCTCGTCGTTAATACCTGGCGGCGGCCATGCGGTGGCATAAGGCCAGAGTCCTCCACCCCCCAGACTGGCTGTTGACGAAAGTACAGAGGGCTTTCACCGCCTTCGTCTGCACGGAAGGCACTGGCAGAGGCCGGGGGTCCTCTGTTTGCCAGTGGAGGAGGGAGGCCAGGGCCTAGTGAGCGTCGCCAGCAGGGTGATGGCGTTCAGGGTCCTGGACATAAGGCGCCTGCTGTACGAGCCAGAGGAGCAGCCCTGGAAGGCCCTGGCCCTCGGCTTGCTGAGACAGGCCGGAAGGCTTGGGTACGGCCGCGAGCTCTTCCTGACGGACCTGGGGCTGGTAGACCAGTCGCCGCTGCCGAGGTATTATCGCAGCCTGCTAGATGCTTGGCGTAGTCTTGAATGGGAGAGGCGCCCGCGGACTATGATGCAAAACTTTTTCTGCGGGAGCCGCTACTCGCTAACGACCTCTTCCAGGGCCTGAAGGGGGAACGCACCCTGGCCGCGCGGTTTGTTGCCGGAGGGGTGAGCAGGGTCAGCGACCTGGTGGACCCTAGCCGGCGAAGGTTGGAGAACGGCTCCGGAACTCTCAGAAGCGGCCGGGCTGCGCTCCATGCTCGCCGGGACCAAACTGTTGCGGGAAGTCCTGCGGGCGACGAAGAGACTCGGAGTGGGGCTGGGAGAGTCGGGCGACAGGGAGGGGACCCTCCTTCCCCCAGCTGACCTTCTCCTGTGCCGTCCCCTCTGATCGCGAGGACGGGGGAAAATTATTAAAGATGGAGAACAGCAGGAGTGTCTCGCTGGCGGAAGTCCACAAGAAAAAGCTCTACACCGCCTGCGTAAATGCGCTGCACTTCCAGGACTTGGAGGAGCTGCCAGACATGAAGTGGAGGGGATATTTCTCTGTGCTGACGGACGCTGGCCCCCAGTGGCGTGATATGTACCGGCCCCCCACTGCCAAAAGATGTGGCGACCTCCAATGGAGAGTAGCGCACTGGACTGTGCCGTCGGCGGTGTGGGTCAGCCGGGCCGTGCCGGGAGCTCCGGACACGTGCGCATTGAGTGAGTGAGTCTATGTGTGAGTGAGTTTATGGGTCTCTGTGTGATGAGTCTGTGGGTCCTCTGTGTGGTGGGTCTATGGGTCTCTGTGTGGTGAGTCTATGGGTCTCTGTGTGTGAGTCTAAGGGTCTCTGTGTGGTGAGTCTACGGGTCTTCTGTGTGTGAGTCTAAGGGTCTCTGTGTGGTGAGTCTACGGGTCTCTGAGTGGTGAGTCTGTGGGTCTCTGTGTGGTGAGTCTGTGGGTCTCTGTGTGGTGAGTCTGTGGATCTCTGTGTGGGTCTCTGTGTGATAAGTCTGTGGTTCTCTGTGTGGTGAGTCTGTGGGTCTCTGTGTGGTGAGTCTATGGGTGTCTGTGTGGTGAGTCTGTGGGTCCTCTGTGTGGCTCTCTGTGTGATGAGTCTGTGGGTCTATTTGTGGTGAGTCTATGGGTGTCTGTGTGGTGAGTCTGTGGGTCTCTGTGCGAGTCTTTGGGTCTCTGTGTGGTGAGTCTGTGGGTATCTTTGTGGCGAGTCTTTGGGTCTCTGTTGTGAGTACCGGACATCACACAACTAAAAGCTTGAATAAAAGTCGGGGTGAGGGGGGTGGGTGAGAAATAACTTTTCACCATCAATATAACAACAGCAATAAGGACGGTACTACTACAGTGGCCGCCTTGCCCACAAACACACAAACTTCCGACTCCGACTCTTGACACCTCATCCTCCACCTCTTCTCCTCTTACACCTCCGTCTCCGCGTGCCGCTCCGTCATCCGCGCCGTGACGGCCTCCTCGTCGCTGGAGGGAGCGGAGAGAAAGTAGGCGAGGGTGATGCGCACGTACAGGGCAGCGCGTGAGCGTGCACGGACAGTGGAACTTATTCGCGCCCGTTTCGTAGACTAAACATTTCTAATTCGGAAGACGTCACGCGACCACCGAATAAACATCGGCGGGCGTCGTCAAGGGTGGGGATCGAACCCACGACCTCCTGCGTGCCAGGCGAGGTGGTCAACATCTCTCAGTGTCTGGGATTGAACCCACGACCTCCTGCGTGCCAGGCGAGGTGGTCAACATCTCTCAGTGTCTGGCATTGAACCCACGACCTCCTGCGTGCCAGGCGAGGTGGTCAACATCTCTCAGTGTCTGGATTGAACCCACGACCTCCTGCGTGCCAGGCGAGGTGGTCACATCTCTCAGTGTCTGGCATTGAACCCACGACCTCCTGCGTGCCAGGCGAGGTGGTCAACATCTCTCAGTGTCTGGCATTGAACCCACGACCTCCTGCGTGCCAGGTGAGGTGGTCAACATCTCTCAGTGTCTGGCATTGAACCCACGACCTCCTGCGTGCCAGGTGAGGTGGTCAACATCTCTCAGTGTCTGGGATTGAACCCACGACCTCCTGCGTGCCAGGTGAGGTGGTCAACATCTCTCAGTGTCTGGCATTGAACCCACGACCTCCTGCGTGCCAGGCGAGGTGGTCAACATCTCTCAGTGTCTGGGATTGAACCCACGACCTCCTGCGTGCCAGGCGAGGTGGTCAACATCTCTCAGTGTCTGGGATTGAACTCACGACCTTCTGCGTGCCAAAAGAGGTAGTCAACATCTCTCAGTGTCTAGGATTGAACCCACGACCTCCTGCGTGCCAGGCGAGGTGGTCAACATCTCTCAGTGTCTGGGATTGAACCCACGACCTCCTGCGTGCCAGGCGAGGTAGTCAACATCTCTCAGTGTCTGGGATTGAACCCACGACCTCCTGCGTGCCAGGCGAGGTGGTCAACATCTCTCAGTGTCTGGGATTGAACCCACGACCTCCTGCGTGCCAGGCGAGGTAGTCAACATCTCTCAGTGTCTGGGATTGAACCCACGACCTCCTGCGTGCCAGGCGAGGAGGTCAACATCTCTCAGTGTCTGGCATTAAACCCACGACCTCCTGCGTGCCAGGCGAGGTAGTCAACATCTCTCAGTGTCTGGCATTGAACCCACGACCTCCTGCGTGCCAGGCGAGGTGGTCAACATCTCTCAGTGTCTGGGATTGAACCCACGACCTCCTGCATGCCAGGCGAAGTGGTCAACATCTCTCAGTGTCTGGGATTGAACCCACGACCTCCTGCGTGCCAGGCGAGGTGGTCAACATCTCTCAGTGTCTGGGATTGAACCCACGACCTCCTGCGTGCCAGGCGAAGTGGTCAACATCTCCCAGTGTCTGGGATTGAACCCACGACCTCCTGCGTACCAGGCGAGGTAGTCAACATCTCTCAGTGTCTGGGATTGAACCCACGACCTCCTGCGTACCAGGCGAGCTGGTCAACATCTCTCAGTGTCTGGGATTGAACCCACGACCTCCTGCGTGCCAGGCGAGGTGGTCAACATCTCTCAGTGTCTGGGATTGAACCCACGACCTCCTGCGTGCCAGGCGAGGTGGTCAACATCTCTCAGTGTCTGGGATTGAACCCACGACCTCCTGCGTGCCAGGCGAGGTGGTCAACATCTCCCAGTGTCTGGGATTGAACCCACGACCTCCTGCGTACCAGGCGAGGTAGTCAACATCTCTCAGTGTCTGGGATTGAACCCACGACCTCCTGCGTACCAGGCGAGCTGGTCAACATCTCTCAGTGTCTGGGATTGAACCCACGACCTCCTGCGTGCCAGGCAAGGTGGTCAACATCTCTCAGTGTCTGGGATTGAACCCACGACCTCCTGCGTGCCAGGCGAGGTGGTCAACATCTCTCAGTGTCTGGGATTGAACCCACGACCTCCTGCGTGCCAGGCGAGGTGGTCAACATCTCCCAGTGTCTGGGATGGTGGTGGTGGTGGTGATGATGGTGGTGGCGGTGGTGGCGGTGGTGGCGGCGGTGGTGGCGGTGGTGGCGGTGATGGTGGCGGTGATGGTGGTGACGGTGGTGGTGATGATGATGGTGGTGGCGGTGGTGATGGTGGTGATGATGATGATGGTGGTGGTGGCGGTGACGGTGGTGACGGTGGTGGTGGTGGTGGTGTTAGTGTTGGTGGTGGTGTTGGTGATGGTGTTAGTGTTGGTGGTGGTGTTGGTGATGGTGTTAGTGTTGGTGGTGTTGGTGGTGGTGGTGTTAGTGTTGGTGGTGGTGGTGTTGGTGGTGGTGGGGGGGGGTGACGGCAGTGTGGTGTTGGTGGTGGTGGTGGTGGTGTTAGTGTTGGTGATGGTGTTAGTGTTGGTGGTGGTGGTGTTAGTGTTGGTGGTGGTGGTGTTAGTGTTGGTGGTGGTGGTGTTAGTGTTGGTGGTGGTGGTGTTAGTGTTGGTGGTGGTGGTGTTAGTGTTGGTGGTGGTGGTGTAGTGTGGCGGTGGTGGTGTTAGTGTTGGTGGTGGTGGTGTAGTGTTGGTGGTGGTGGTGTTAGTGTTGGTGTGGTGGTGTTAGTTGTTGGTGGTGGTGGTGTTAGTGTTGGTGGTGGTGGTGTTAGTGTTGGTGGTGGTGGTGTGTTAGTGTTGGTGGTGGTGGTGTTAGTGTTGGTGATGGTGGTGGTGGTGACGGTGGTGGTGATGATGATGGCGGTGGTGGTGGTGGCGGTGGTGATTGATGATGGTGGTGGTGGGAGGTGGTGATGATGATGGTGGTGGTGGCGGTGTGGTGGGGTGACGGTGGTGGCGGTGGTGGTGGCGGTGGTGGTGACGGTGGTGACGGTGGTGGTGTTAGTGGTGGTGTTGGTGGTGTTAGTGTTGGTGGCTACCTGCACTCGGCAGAGACGGCATCTCTCTCAGGGCACCAGGCTCGGGGAGCTCCCTCCTTGCTCGTCCGCTGGGGAACGAGAACATCGCGCAGATGCGGAGAGCAAACTCCAAATACACAGCAGCAGCAGCAGGCGTCGTCAGGGTCGTGATCGAACCCACGACCTCCCGTGTACCAGGCGAGGCAGTCAACATCTCATAGCCACCACAACGCCACCACAACGCTCACCGGCATCATCTCCGTAGCCACCACAACGCCACCACAACGCTCACCGTCAAACATCTCATAGCCACCACAACGCTGACCGGCAACATCTCATAGCCACCACAATGCCACCACAACGCTCACCGTCAACATCTCATAGCCACCACAACGTCACCACAACGTCACCACAACGCCACCACAACGCTCACCGTCAACATCTCATAGCCACCACAACGCCACCAGAACGCTCACCGTCAACATCTCATAGCCACCACAACGTCACCACAACGCCACCACAACGCTCACCGTCAACATCTCATAGCCACCACAACACTCACCGCCACGTTTGCCGGCACTCCGTGTGCCCCACGCGGTGCACACCACGAAGGGGAGGATCGCCAGCACCGCTATGGCCGCCATGAAGCTGATGGGGCGCTACCGCCACCGGCGGGGAGCGTCGCCTCGTCTCCCGTAGACACCGCGGACGAGGGTCGGGAGGAGCGGGAGGTGGTGGTGGCGGTGGTGGCGGTGGTGGTGGTGGTGGCTACGGGATTGGGGACACACGCGGGGAGATACGGTGAGACGCGGGGAAACAGAGAGACACAGTGAGACAGATACAAACAGAGAGACAGAGAGAGACAGGGAGACACAGACAGAGAGACAGAGAGAGACAGACACAGACAGAGAAACAGAGAGAGAAACAGAGAGACACAGACAGAGAGACACAGTGAGACAGATACAGACAGAGAGACAGGGAGACACAGACAGAGAGACACAGTGAGACAGATACAGACAGAGAGACAGAGAGAGACAGGGAGACACAGACAGAGAGAAACAGAGAGACACAGACAGAGAGACACAGTGAGACAGATACAGACAGAGAGACAGGGAGACACAGACAGAGAGACACAGTGAGACAGATACAGACAGAGAGACAGAGAGAGAGACAGGGAGACACAGACAGAGAGACACAGTGAGACAGATACAGAGAGACAGGGAGACACAGACAGAGAGACACAGTGAGACAGATACAGACAGAGAGAGAAACAGAGAGACACAGACAGAGTGGGATGCTGAGCAGTGTTGTTGTATGAGGTTAGTGATGAGGTTTTGGTCTTCATCACTTTTCTGTCTGTCTTGTGTGCGTCTCTGTGTGTCTGTGTTTGTCTGTGTGTGGCAGTGTCTGTCCGTGTGTGTCTGTGTGTGTCTGTGGCTGTCTGTTTGTCTGTGTGTGTGGCCTGGCACAAGCGTCGTGGTGATGTCACCACCACTTAGTGGCAAATGGCGGTTGTTGTTGTCTGTGTGTGGCTGTGTGTGTCTGTCTGTGTCTGTGTGTCTGTATGTGTGTGTCTGTCTGTGTCTGTGTGTCTGTCTGTGTGTACCGTTCCGGCCTTCATAGGTGCTCGCTAACAGCACTTGCCCCTACAGTCTGTTAAGGCTATACGGGGGATCTTTATCTGCCTGTGTCTGTCTGTGTGTGTCTGTCTATGTGTGTCTGTGTGTCTATTCAACATCGCCTTGCCAGGCACACTGAGGAGAGGCTTGCGTAGCCCAAATGTGGTTTCAGGAAAGGGCGGTCCTGCACAGATGCCATATTTTCTGTCCGTCTGCTACAGCAGAGGTGGAGGGAATTCCAACAAGACCTACATCTCTGCTTTATTGACCTGGTCAAGGCCTATGATACCATCAGTAGGCCTGGGCTCTGGGTCATTGTTCGTGCTTTTGCAGTCCCTGACCCTCTGCTCACGATTATTAAGGACCTTCGTGATGGTGAGCGGGCCCGGGTAAAACTACGTGGCTGGGAGTCAGAGCCATTCCCTTTTTACCTTGGGGTGCAACAGGGATGTCCTCTAGCTCCCACATTATTGAACATCTATTTTGACCACGTAGTTCGTGAAGCCTTCGATGGCTGTACCAGAGGAATTTCCATCTGGTACAGATACAATGGGAGGCTGATTGATGCCCAGGTGCGGTCAAGGGATGGCTCCCTATTGCTCAACCATGTTATGTATGCCGATGATCTAGTAATTGCTGCTCACTCAGAGGAGGATTTGGAGGCGCTGCTGATGAACCTGGAGCGTGCCACTAAGAGGTGGGGCCTTACCATCAGACCCACCAAAACTAAGCACCTGCCTTGGTATTTTGTACCATTGGACACTCCACCCCCACATCACCATTTGGTGATAGGGCAGTTGTGGAGAGAGTGGAGAGTTTCCCATACCTGGACAGTGTGATCATGGCCGGCTCCGGTTTAACAGCAGAGATCTCACTCCGAATCAGTCGAGCGGCAATATCTTTTCATTGGTTGTGTAACGGTGTGTGGAAGCTACCTGGTCTGTCGCTCTGCACGAAGCTTCAGATCTTCTCGGCCAAAATCATTCCCTCCCTTCTCTACGCATACGAAAAGTGGACCCCCCTAATGGAACATATTCGCCGCTTAAAAACATTAAGGCTGGCCTGCCTACGATCCATCCTGGGTTTAACCAGGCTGGATTGTGTGAGGAGCTCATAAATCCTTGAAAGATCTGGACAAAGTCCCATCGGTGAGCTCCTCCGGCAGGCAAGGCTGCGTTGGCTGGGTCATGTAGACCGTATGCCCAGCCACCGCGTGCCTAAACAGCTTTTGTTCGGCCGGATAGAGGGGGCTAAATGGGTGCGGTACTCATCCACCCACTCACTCACCCACCTACCCACTCACTCACTCACGCACCCACCCACCCACTCACTAACTCACTCACCCACCCACCCACTCACTCACTCACTCATCCACCCACTCACTCACCCACTCACTCACTCACCCACTCACCCACCCACTCACACACTCACCCACTCACCCACTCACTCACCCACCCACTCACCCACTCACCAACCCACTTACACACTCACCAGCTCACCCACTCACCCACCCACTCACCCCACCCACTCACCCACTCACTCACCCCACCCACCTCACCCACTCACACACTCACCCACTCACTCACCCACCCACTCACCACACTCACTCACCCACTCACTCACCCACTCACACACTCACCCACTCACTCACACACCCACATCACTCACACACTCACCCACCCACCCACTCACCCACTCACCCCACTCCGTCACACACCCACATCACTCACACACTCACCCCCCACCCACCCACTCACTGACACACTCACCCACCCACTCACTCACCCACCCCACCCACTCACCCACCCACTCACCCACCCACTCACTGACACACTCACCCACCCACCCACTCACCCACCCACCCACTCACCCACCCACCCACCCACTCACCCCACGGCGCTGTGTGGTGGAGGGACGGAGACACACGACAGGGGAGACCACTCCCCTGTCTTCCACCGCGGGTAGTTGACTACGACTCTCACGCGGACGCAGTAGTCAGCGGCGCCTGCAGGCTGAGGCAGCGCGTGGCGGTAGCGACATCCCAGAAAGCGCTCCTGGCAGGAGCAAGCAGAGGGTCTCAGTGTGCTGGGTTACGTGGATGACACATCGGTGGTCTGGCCACACGGCAAACATGCACTGAGCGCGTTTCTAAATCATCTCAACTCGCAAAAACCCATCCATCCAAACACACACACATGTACATTGGCCACGTTCTGTTTACGTGACAACCCTCACGAGTTGGCTGTGTCGGGTGGTCGCGGGTTTTAACGACACATCATTTATATATTTACGTGATCTAACCCAAAACCTCTTATGGATGATATTGGTCGCGAAGCCTGCTACGTGGTTAACCTGAGTATCATCATCAACAGTAGTAGCAGCAAGCAGCAGCAATAGCATCATCAGTAGTAGCAGCAGCAGCAATAGCATCATCATCAGTAGTAGTAGCATCACCACCCACCCACTCAACCACCCACTCAACCACCCACTCAAACGCCCACCCCGCCCACCCACTCACTCACCCACCCACTCACTCACTCACCCACCCACCCACCAACTCACCCACCCACCCACTCACTCACCCACCCACCCTCCCACTCACTCACTCACCCACCCACTCACTCACTCACCCACCCACCCACCCACTCACCCACCCACTCACCCACTCACCCACCCACTTACCCACTCACTCACCCACTCACCCACCCACCCACTCACTCACCCACCCACCCACCAACTCACCCCACCCACCCACTCACTCACCCACCCACCCTCCCACTCACTCACTCACCCACCCACTCACTCACCACCCACCCACCCACCCACTCACCCACCACTCACCCACTCACCCACCCACTTACCCACTCACTCACCCACTCACCCACCCACCCACTCACTCACCCACTCACACACCCACCCACTCACCCACTTACCCACCCACCCACCCACTCACTCACTCACTCACCCACTCACTCACCCACCCACCCACTCACTCACCCACTCACCCACCCACTCACCCACTCACTCACTCACCCACCCACTCACTCACTCACCCACCCACTCACCCACTCACTCACTCACCCACTCACCCATTCACTCACTCACCCACTCTCTCACCCACTCACTCACCCACTCACCCACCCACTCACCCCCCATCACCACTCACTCACTCACCCACCCACCCACCCACCTACCCACTCACCCACCCACCTAACCACCACCCACCCCACCCAACCACCACTCACCCACTCACCCACCCACCCACTCACCCACCCACTCACTCACTCACTCACCCACTCACCACCACCCACCCACCCCCTCCACCCACCCACCCACCCACTCACCCACCCACTCACTCACTCACCCCACTCACCCCACCCACCCACCCACTCACTCACCCCACCCACCACCCACCCACTCACCCACCCACCCACTCACCCACTCACCCACTCACTCACCCACCCCCACTCACCCACCCACCCACTCTCACCGTGCTAGTGACACCCCTCCTTGTGGAGACCTCGGCTTGCAGATGGTAGCGCACGTCACTCTGCGCCATCCTCCTCCTCCACACGCTGCTCATGGAGACCCGCACGGACAGCTCCCACGCCTTCCGCTCTCCCTCGCTGTCGTCGTCATCGTCGTCATAAACTCATTGTCGTCGTCATCACCGTCACCGCATCACCGCCATCATCATCATCAGCGTCACCACCATCACCGCCATCATCATCATCACCATCACCATCACCGCCATCACCGTCACTGCCATCACCCGCCATCACCGTCACCCGCCATCACCGTCGGCCCCATCACCGTCGGCCCCATCACCGCCATCACTGTCACCGCCATCACCATCATCATCGTCATCAGCGTCACCGCCATCACTGTCACCGCCATCACCCTCATCGTCATCATCACCGTCACCGCCATCAGAGTCACCGCTATCACGTTCATCATCATCATCAGCATCGCCACCATCACCGTCACCACCATCACCCTCATCATCATCGTAGTTATCACCGTCACCGCCATCACCGTCGGCCCCATCACCGTCGCCACTATCATCCTCATCATCATCCTCATCATCATCCTCATCATCATCATCACCCTCATCATCATCATCGTAGTCATCATCGTCGTAGCCATCGTCGTCGTCATCTTCGTAGTCCTCACCCTCCTCACCACCACACTCCTCCCCCTCCTCACCACCCTCCTCCTCCTCACCACCCTCCCCCTCACCACCCCCCTCCTCCTCCAGCGTCACGTTCTTGTGCAGCATCAAGGTGACAGTCGGAGCACTCAGCACGGCTGAGACACGGGGGGGGGGGGGGGGGGGGAGAGTCACGGGTGGGGAGGGGTGAGGGAGATGACGTCATCTCACTCACCTGGTGAGATGACGTCATCTCACTCACCTGGTGAAGAGATGACGTCATCTCACTCACCTGGTGAAGAGATGACGTCATCTCACTCACCTGGTGAAGAGATGACGTCATCTCACTCACCCCCTAGCCTGAACAGACTGTTGGTGCCAGAGCAGCACACAGAGACACCCACACACAGACACACTCACACAGACACACACACAGACACACACAGACATACACACAGAGACACACAGACACACACAGACACACATACAGAGACACACACAGACACACACAGACATACACACAGACACACACAGACACACACACAGACACACACACGGAGACACACACACACAGACACACACACACAGACACTCACACAGACACACACACAGACATACACACAGAGACACACAGACACACACACACACAGAGACACACACAGACACACACACGGAGACACACACAGAGACACACAGACACACAGAGACACTCACACACAGAGACAACAACAACAACCGCCATTCGCCACTAAGTGGCGGTGACGTCACCACGACGCTTGTGCCAGGCCAAGTGCACCATGAGGCTGCCACGTGAAGTGTCGAACGCCCGCTGGCAGGAGGTCACGGGGCAGACCCAGCAGGTGCCACGGGTCGACTGACCGAGATGACCGAGATGACTGGCTGATGCACCACCTGTGCCCCCTACTGTACCAACTTGCTGTGCTTTAGCCACCCGGCGCTCCGCTCGTTGTTGTGAGCGTCGCTCCTCCACCCTCCGTTGTTGTTGGAGGGCGACTGCCTCCAACTGCCCAGTAGCGTCCTTCACGAGCCTCCTCCACAGAGGCCGATCTTGACACCGCTGGTACCAGTCATCGGCAAGTCCACTCAGCTCCACGTCCTTTTGTACCACATCACCCCATCTCTTCTCTAGCCCGTGCCGCACCCGTTTAGCCCCCTCGATCCGGCCGAACTAAAGCTGTTTAGGCATGCGGTGGCTGGGCATGCAGGCTACATGACCCAGCCAACGCAGCCTTGCCTGCCGGAGGAGTTTACCAATGGGACTTTGCCCAGATCATTCAAGGATTTGTGAGCTCCTCACACAATCCAGCCTGGTTAAACCCAGGATGGATCGTAAGCAGGCCAGCCTAAATGTTTCCAACCGGCGAAGACACACACAGAGACACACACACACAGACAGACACACACAGAGACACACAGAGACAGAGACACACACAGAGAGAGAAACATAGACAATGCCACTCACTTGTCTTCAAGGGTAACACCTCAACCACGACCCAGGGTGATGATGATGGTAGTGATGGTGGTGGCGATGGTGGTGGTGGTGATGATGATGGTGGTGATGTTGGTGGCGATGAGACGGTGGATCTGACGCGAAGGTGATAGCGGTCGCCAGGATGTCGCAGCGCTGAGGAGACATCGCACCGTGTCTCTGCGGTGGCAGCGCAGACGGTCCGCCAGCGGGCTCGTCCATAGCTGCACAGACAGAGACACGGGGAGGAGGAGGTGGTGAGGAGTGGGTGAGTGAGTGAGTGGGTGAGTGGGTGGGTGAGTGGGTGGGTGGGTGAGTGGGTGGATGAGTCAGTGAGTGAGTGGGTGAGTGAGTGGGTGAGTGAGTGAGTGGGTGGGTGAGTGAGCAAGCGGGTGAGTGGTCGAGTGAGTGGGTAAGTGGGTGAGTGAGTGGGTGAGTCAGTGAGTGAGTGGGTGGGTGAGTGAAGTGGGTGAGTCAGTGAGTGAGTGGGTGGGTGGGTGAGTGGGTGAGTGGGTGAGTGACAGAGTGGGTGGGTGAGTAAGTGGGTGGGTAAGTGCAGTAGTCAGTGAGTGAGTGGGTAAGTGAGTGAGTGGGTGAGTGAGTGGGTAGTTGAGTGCGTTAGTCAGTGAGTGAGTAGGTGAGTCAGTGAGTGAGTGGGTGGGTGAGTGAGTTATTCAGTGAGTGAGTGGGTGAGTGGGTGGTTGAGTGTGTTAGTCAGTGAGTGAGTGGGTGAGTAAGTGGGTGGGTGAGGGCATTAGTCAGTGAGTGAGTGGGGTGAGTGAGTGAGTGAGTGGTGAGTGAGTGAGTGGGTAGTTGAGTGCGTTAGTCAGTGAGTGAGTGGGTGAGTCAGTGAGTGAGTGGGTGGGTGAGTGAGTTAGTCAGTGAGTGAGTGGGTGAGTGAGTGGGTGGGTGAGTGCATTAGTCAGTGAGTGAGTGGGTGGGTGAGTGGGTGGTTGAGTGTGTGAGTGGGAGAGTGAGTGGGTGGGTGCATGAGTGGGTGGGTGAGTGAGAAAGTGGGGTGGGTGAGTAAGTGGGTGGGTGAGTGGATGGGTGGGTGAGTGGATGGGTGGGTGAGTGAGTGGATGGATGAGTAAGTGGGTGGGTGAGCGAGTGGGTGAGTGGGTGAGTGGATGGATGGATGAGTGAGTGGATGGTGTGCGTGAGTGCGTGGGTGAGCGAGTGAGTGGGTGAGCGAGTGAGTGGATGGTTGAGTGAGTGGATGTGTGAGCGAGTGGGTGAGCGAGTGGGTGGGTGAGCGAGTGAGTGGATGGGTGAGTGAGTGGATGGGTGAGTGAGTGGGTGGGTGAGCGAGTGAGTGTGAAGTACCGGTGAGGACGCTTGACACCGAGGTTGAGGCACACGTATATTTATTTCACAATACGACAGTGGGCATATAACACTCGAGAAGGTATCGGCCCCCTCACCCGTATAACTCGGGATACACCCCTTGCTAACTCTGTCCTAGCCCCGAGTCCTCCACTAATGGGCTAGGGGAGGCTATCTGGCCCGACACTGGTAAGTCGGGCCCGGTACCCGGAGTTCCAGACCAGCTCTTACAAGAGCACCGGCTCTGGCTTTCGGGGACCACGCCACTGGCTCAGTCCTGTCCGGCCCTGAAAAGGACATCGAACTAGGGGAGTCCAGGGCTCTATCTAAGACGTCTTCAGTCTTCTTCCTTTAGCTTAAAACATAACTCTCGAGCCCTTTGAAACATCCCCTTTTATACCCAACCCCTCCCTGAGGGGTGGGGCCCCGGGGGATCATAACGTTCGAACCAGCCCCCCCCAGGGTGTCTGGCTCGGACGTCGTAGAGGGCACCTCCTCGTGCACTTACGTAGCCCCGCCCACTGTGTTTGTTTTCCATAGGCTGCCATGCATAACGGGCCCTCTCTTTAACCACCCCTACAAGTGTATGGTTGAGTGAGTGGGTGGGTGAGCGAGTGAGTGGGTGGGTGAGTGGGTGGGTGAGCGAGTGAGTGGATGGTTGAGTGAGTGGGTGAGTGGGTGAGTGAGTGGATGGTTGAGTGAGTGGGTGAGTGAGTGGGTGATGTGAGTGAGTTGGTGAGCGAATGAGTGAGTGGATGGTTGAGTGAGTGGATTGGTAGGTGAGTGAGCGAGTGAGTGGGTGGGTGAGTGAGTGGGTGGGTGGGTGAGTGAGTGGGTGGGTGGGTGAGCGAGTGAGCGAGCATCTCACAGTTTGCTGTCCACCCTGTAGGCAACGTCCAGGAGCTTTGAGCTGCTGCTGGTGGCGACGTCCACTTGAGCGTCGTGTCCCAGCGGAGTTGCGTCAGCAGGTCGCGAGACTCCACGCGGACATTCAGAGGGGGAGTCGCAGCTGGGGAGATGGGCAGTGTGCGCTAACCACTGCACCACCACTCCCCACACACACACACAGTGCGCTAACCACTGCACCACCGCTCCCCACACACATACACACAGTGCGCTTACCACTGCACCACCGCTCCCCACAGTGCGCTAACCACTGCACCACCACTCCCCACACACACACAGTGCGCTAACCATTGCACCACCGCTCCCCACACACATACACACAGTGCGCTTACTACTGCACCACCACTCCCCACACACACACACAGTGTGCTAACCACTGCACCACCGCTCCCCACACACACACAGTGCGCTAACCACTGCACCACCGCTCCCCCCCCCACACACACACACAGTGTGCTAACCACTGCACCACCGCTCCCCACACACACACAGTGCGCTAACCACTTCACCACCGCTCCCCACGTCCACCACAACCTGGTACCCGATGTATCAACCACCTCTGGCTGGGCTCACCGTGTGTACACGTGACGAGGACGGAGAGGAAGAGTAGGCCAAGTCTCGAGAAGAGTTCTTGCACCGCCATGACACCCACCTGGGACCCACGTGTTTCAGTTTCTCAAGTCACGTGGTGCAGAGAAATTCGATTCCCGGTTCGATTAACTTTACTTGCGTCGATTCTTAATGGGATAACATTAGGAATCGATTCCTGTAGCGTAGTGGATGTATAGAGTCGATTTCTATTGGGATAACATGGGAATCGATTTATAGTTTATTAAGCTAATGGAATCGATTTCCGTTGGGATCACATGGAAATAGACTATCGCGTGTGTGTGTCCATGTGTGTGTGTCACTCCATGTGTGTGTGTGTACTTGTGTGTGTGTGTAAGTCGATGTCTGTGTGTGTGTACTGTGTGTGTGTGTAAGTCCGGCAAAACAACCTCCTACCTCCTCGCGGTGCCGGACGGGCAACACTGTCGTGGGCAGTGCTGTGGGGGGAGGGCCAATGCCCATTGGCCTCTCCCCTCATGGCGTCTGTGACCACCACAGTGGCTAAACGGGGGCTCTGGACGGGTGTGAGGGGCTGGTAACCACTAAACCACGAATTAAACATAAACCTGTAACAAATAAGCTTGTGCCGGAGGCCCCGGGGGGTCAGGCTTTTATGACGTCTCCTGGCCAAACCCCATTTGGCGGAGCCAGGAGATTGAATTTTCACCCTCGGGGCTCCTCCAGAAACAACAAAAAACCATTGCGGATGGCCACGTGGAATGTTCGAACGCTCACTGCGGAGGAGAGGCTGCCACTCCTCTGTCGGGAGCTGGACCGGTACCGCCTGGATCTCTGTGGCATTCAGGAGGTCCGGTGGACCGGTTCTGGCTCCTGCCACCATGAGGGGTGGACAGTCCTCTACTCGGGGCAGGAGACTGCCAAACAACAGGGTGTGGCTCTTCTTCTGAACAAAAGAATGAAGGGGGCGTGGGAGCGTGGCGGTGAGGTGTGGGAAGCTGTAAGCCCCAGGATACTTTGGGCTCGCCTTCCCATCAACCAGAGGCGAGGAGTGGTGGTCGTGGTTACTTATGCCCCCACCGAAGACGAACATCCGTGGAGGGATGCAAGCAAAGCCGATGAGTCAGACGCTTTCTATGACCTCCTGTCACAGGTGCTGGCTAAAGTGGCCACTCGGGACAGAGTCATCTTGTTGGGTGACTTCAATGCCCGAGTTGGTCATGATGCTGACACCTGGTCTGGAGTGATTGGAAGGCATGGGCCAGATCAGCTCAATAATAACGGTAGGAGGCTGCTAGATTTTTGTGCAGCCCATGGGCTTGTAATTACCAACACGCTCTTCCGGCATCGGCGCATCCACACAACATCATGGATACATGCCGGGTCCAAGCAAGAACATCTGCTGGACTACATAGTGACGGACCAGCGGATGCGAACCCATGTCCTTGACACCAGGACCTACCGTGGAGCTGATCTGTCCTCTGACCATCGACTAGTCATCTGTAAGATGCGCCTGCCTTTCTTCCACTCCGGTGGTGGGTGTACACCCAGGATCCCATTCCAACCAAAAGTGGCCTGGTCTCAGTTAGCTGATGAAAGTTGCAAGCGAGAATTTCATCATCGCTTGCAGCTGGGGTTGGCATCGTCCCCCACTCCACCTGATGTCGAGGGTAAATGGGCGAGGTTTAGGACTGTGACTCATGCAGCTGCAATGGCTGCTTTGGGTACGCGGTCCAGACCTCCCCAGAAACCCTGGCTGACAGAGGAGGTGTTCAGGTTAATTGAGAAAAAGCGACAGGCCCACTCTCATCGCCTACAGCATCCCACGTCAGAGAATGAGGAGGTTTACCGCAGCCTTCGCTCGGAAGTTCGGAGAGCCGTAAGGCGTTGTAAGGATGGGTGGTGGTCGCGGGTTGCTGAGGAGATGGAGTCTGCCTCAGTGGCCCGTGATCACAAATCACTATTTAACTCCATCAAAAAAGTAACCTGCAGCGCCACACCTATTACCATCATTAGAGGAAAAAACGGTGATCCAATCTCCGACCCCCAGGAACAGGTTTGCAGATTTGCTGAGCATTTCTGTGAGGTCCTGGGGGAGGGAAATTCTCTCAGCCAGGAAAACATCATGGCACAAAGTGGGGATAACCCTGCTGAGGCTGCGGTGCCTCAAATATTGGAAGAGGTCACCCCCTGTGAGTGGCTGGCTGAGGTTCCAGCTGTTGAGGAAGTACTGAGGGCGATCCGGAGTCTGAGACCAGGGAAGGCACCGGGCAGAGATGATCTCCCAAGCGAAATGCTGAGGGAGGGTGGCGTTTGTGCACAGACTGCCCTATATGACATCATAACAACAGTCTGGACCACTGGACGGGTTCCGCAGGACTGGAAGGATGCCCTGGTGGTCCCCCTCTTTAAGAAGGGGGACCGCACAGACTGTAACAACTACAGGGGCATCTCACTCCTCAGTGTGCCGGGTAAGGTCCTGGCAAGGATTATTCAACATCGCCTTGCTAGGCACGCTGAGGAGGGGCTTGCGGAGCCCCAATGCGGTTTCAGGAAAGGGCGGTCCTGCACAGATGCCATATTTTCTGTCCGTCTGCTACAGCAGAGGTGTAGGGAATTCCAAAAAGACCTACATCTCTGCTTTATTGACCTGGTCAAGGCCTATGATACCATCAGTAGGACTGGACTCTGGGTTGTTCTTCGTGCTTTCGGAGTCCCTGACCCTCTGCTCACGATCATTAAGGACCTTCATGATGGTGAGCGGGCCCGGGTAAAACTACGTGGCCGGGAGTCGGAGCCTTTCCCTGTACACCTTGGGGTGCGACAGGGATGTCCTCTGGCTCCCACATTATTTAACATCTATTTTGACCGCGTAGTTCGTGAAGCCTTCAATAGCTGTACCGGGGGAATTTCCGTTTGGTACAGATATAATGGGAGGCTGATCGACGCCCGGGTGCGATCAAGGGATGGCTCCCTATTGGTCAACCACGTTATGTATGCCGATGATTTGGTAATAGCTGCTCATTCAGAAGAGGAGTTGGAGGCGCTGCTGCTGAGACTGGAGCGTGCCACTAAGAGGTGGGGCCTTACCATCAGCCCCACCAAAACCAAGCACCTGCCTGGGTATTTTGTACCATCGGACACTCCACCCCCACAACTCCCAATTGGTGATGGGGCAGTTGTGGAGAGAGTGGAGAGTTTCCCATACCTGGGCAGTGTGCTTATGACCGGCTCCAGTCTATCAGCAGAGGTCTCACTCCGAATCAGTCGAGCGGCAATATCTTTTCATCGGTTGCGTAACGCTGTGTGGAAGCTACCTGGTCTGTCGCTCCGCACGAAGCTTCAGGTCTTCTCGGCCACGGTCATTCCCTCCCTTCTCTACGCTTGCGAGACGTGGACCCCCCTGGTGGAGCATCTTCGCCGGTTGGAAACATTTAGGCTGGCCTGCCTACGATCCATCCTGGGTTTAACCAGGCTGGATTGTGTGAGGAGCTCACAAATCCTTGAAAGATCTGGGCAAAGTCCCATCAGTGAGCCCTCCGGCAGGCAAGGCTGCGTTGGCTGGGTCATGTAGCCCGCATGCCCAGCCACCGCATGCCTAAACAGCTTTTGTTCGGCCGGATCGAGGGGGCTAGACGGGCGCGGCACGGGCTGGAGAAGAGATGGAGTGATGTGGTACAGGAGGACGTGGAGCTGAGTGGACTTGCCGATGACTGGTACCAGCGGTGTCAAGATCGGCCTCTAGTGGAGGTAGGCTCGTGAAGGACGCTACTGGGCAGTTGGAGGCAGTCGCCCTCCAACAACAACGGAGGGCGGAGGAGCGACGCTCACAACAACGAGCGGAGCGCCGGGTGGCTAAAGCACAGCAAGTTGGCACAGTAGGGGGCACAGGTGGTGCATCAGCCAGTCATCTCGGTCAGTCGACCAGTGGCACCTGGGTCTGCCCCGTGACCTCCTGCCAGCGGGCTTTCGACACTTCACGTGGCCTCAAGGTGCACTTGGCCTGGCACAAGCATCGTGGTGACGTCACCGCCACTTAGTGGCGAATGGCGGTTGTTGTTGTTGTTGTGTGTAAGTCGATGTCTGTGTGTGTGTACTTGTGTGTGTGTGTACTTGTGTGTGTGTGTAAGTCGATGTCTGTGTGTGTAAGTCGATGTCTGTGTGTGTGTACTTGTGTGTGTGTGTACTTGTGTGTGTGTGTGTAAGTCGATGTCTGTGTGTGTAAGTCGATGTCTGTGTGTGTGTACTTGTGTGTGTGTAAGTCGATGTCTGTGTGTGTGTACTTGTGTGTGTATAAGTCGATGTCTGTGTGTGTGTACTTGTGTGTGTGTGTAAGTCGATGTCTGTGTGTGTGTACTTGTGTGTGTGTAAGTCGATGTCTGTGTGTGTGTGTACTTGTGTGTGTGTGTAAGTCGATGTCTGTGTGTGTGTACTTGTGTGTGTGTAAGTCGATGTCTGTGTGTTTACTTGTGTGTGTGTGTAAGTCGATGTCTGTGTACTTGTGTGTGTGTGTAAGTCGATGTCTGTGTGTGTGTACTTGTGTGTGTAAGTCGATGTCTGTGTGTGTGTACTTGTGTGTGTGTGTCACTCCATCTCGGTCAGTCGACCCGTGGCACCTGCTGGGTCTGCCCCGTGACCTCCTCCTGCCAGCGGGCGTTCGACACTTCACGTGGTGGCCTCAAGGTGCACGTGGCCTGGCACAAGCGTCGTGGTGACGTCACCGCCACTTAGTGGCGAATGGCGGTTGTGTGTGTGTGCGTACAACGAGCGGAGCGCCGGGTGGCTAAAGCACAGCAAGTTGGCACAGTAGGGGGCACAGGTGGTGCATCAGCCAGTCATCTCGGTCATGTCGAAGTGTGCGGTGCAGGGCTCTGTCTGGGACAAGTGTCTGCGGACACGCCTGGCTTGAAGCGATTGCATTCAGAGCCTTGACCCTCCAGCGAGGTAACTGAACGCCGGTTGCGAGTGCACACATCGCCGAGCCACTACGGTGCAGCTGCCGTGCGCATCGAGGCATTCCGGCAAAGCGACTGAACCCTCGACAGAGCGCGACGTGCAGAGCAGATTGTCAGCACCACCACCGACGATGATGTCAATGATTCATCGCGGACAGATCGCAGAGTGAAGTGCGCTTCTCATAAAGACGTCAATAACGCAGCTTAAAGTTTGCACAAATGTCTTTTATTACAAAGTAGTACAAGACGAGAGACCGAGAGTGTGTAGTGACTCCGTCCTAGCGGCTGGCGCCGCCGCCGCCGGCCCAGGCGATGCATCGCCGGCGCCGCACCAGCCGCACGGTGCGCGTCAGGACGGCCGTCTGCTCGGCGCTTGCCAGGCCGGCGGCCGCCAGCGCCGTGTGTTGCTCACGCGCCAGTCGGAGCAGCGCCGTCAGGAGCCTGCCAGAGAGGGGGGGGGGGGGGGCGGTCACGTCAGCGTCGTCACGCACGGAGCGCTCCACACGCACGGCACTGGCACACGCGCACCGACTCGCACAAACACTAGCGCACACACGCACACACACACGGCACTGACACACGCACCGACTCGCACGCAAACACAAGCGCACACACGCAAACACACACACACGCAAACACACACACACAAACACACACACGCAAACACACACACGCAAACACACACACGCAAACACACACGGCACTGACACACGCACCGACTCGCACACAAACACAAGCGCACACACACAAACACACACACACGCAAACACACACACACAAACACACACACGCAAACACACACGCAAACGCACACACACACACACGCAAACACACACACACGCAAACACACACGCACACACGCAAACACACACATGCAAACACACACACACGTAAACACACACACACACGCAAACACACATACACGCACGGCACTGACACACGCACCGACTCACATGCAAACACAAGCGCACACCCGCACACACACACAAACACACGCAAACACAAGCGCACACAAACACACACCCGCACACACACACACCCACAAAGATCCCCCGTGTAGCCTTAACAGACTGTTGGGGCGAGTGCTGTTAGCGAACGACACGCGAGGGGGTGGGTCTCTGTGTGGTGAGTCTGTGGGTCTCTGTGTGGTGAGTCCGTGGGTCTCTGTGTGGTGAGTCTGTGGGTCTCTGTGTGGTGAGTCTGTGGGTCTCTGTGTGGTGAGTCTGTGGGTCTCTGTGTGGTGAGTCTGTGTGGTGAGTCTGTGTGTTGAGTCTGTGGGTCTCTGTGTGGTGAGTCTGTGGGTCTCTGTGTGGTGAGTCTGTGGGTCTCTGTGTGGTGAGTCTGTGTGGTGAGTCTGTGTGGTGAGTCTATGGGTCTCTGTGTGGTGAGTCCGTGGGTCTCTGTGTGGTGAGTCTGTGGGTCTCTGTGTGGTGAGTCTGTGGGTCTCTGTGTGGTGAGTCTGTGTGGTGAGTCTGTGTGGTGAGTCTATGGGTCTCTGTGTGGTGAGTCTATGGGTCTCTGTGTGGTGAGTCTGTGGGTCTCTGTGTGGTGAGTCTCACCTCTCCGTTTCCTGACGCTCCGCCTCGCGCAGCATGGCAAACTGCTCGGCTTGCCGAACTCGCCGACGCAGCTCCGTCTCCTCCCCCTCCCGCTCGCCGCCGGGCGCCACCACCGCCGGCTGTCGGGCGGGACCCACGGCCGCGATGGCGCCGTCTAAGGGCGGCGCCCGGAGCCGGTCGGCGTTGTCGGCGGGTTCCGTGGCGCGCTGCTGCTGTTGCTGTTGCTGCTGCTGTTGCTGCTGCTGCTGCCGTAACTGCTCCACCACCGCCAGCATCTCCGGCCTGGTCAAGGTGAGGCACCGGCGCCGGTGATGACGACGGCGCTGAGGGAGGGGGGGGGGGGGGGGGCGGGAGGGTTAGAACGGGGCGCCGTGTCGCGGGCGCCCACCAGGGCCGCCGCTCGCGTCGCGGTCGAAGCGTCGCGCTTCTGTGATTCTCTCCGAACCCGCCGCCGCCGACGCGACTTCTTCACCCAAAGACCCGAGAACGTCAATTCTTGCCGCGTCCACGAAACCTTCGGGACGAGATCCCCCCCCCCCCCCGCGGTGCGTCTCTCTCACCTGAGCGGCGACGCCGTCCGGGTTGGCTGCCGTGGCCGCCGCCGGCGCCACCCGGCGCGGCTCCTCCGGGTCGCGCCGGGGCTCCTCCTGCGGCTGCTGGCGCCGCGGTTGCGGCAAGACGACGCAGCGCGGCACCACCAGGCAGCGGCGCCGCAGTTGCCGCGGCGTGGGGAGGCCGAGGTGGTGGCCCTGGAGGTGGGGCCCCGGGTAGCGGCGGGCGCCGTCGCTCGTGTCCGTGGGCTGACGGCGAAGCCGAGGGGAGGGGGGGGGCACAACAACAACAACAAGAGGCTGTCACTCTCTAAACTAGCGCTGGGCGATTTGGGGGAAATACCTAATTGAGATTTTTCTGACAGATATTGCGATTTGATTTGATATAAAACAATTTGTTCAAGTCAAGCTTCAGTTCAATATTCACTGTGTAATAGATTTACAACGTGTGATGTGGCATTGCCACATGATACCGTCAACATAAGAACTGATACATATATTCTAATGGAAGGATGAGAACTTAAAAATATATGAATTGCTTCCAACATGTATTTATAAAAAAACAATTTAAATAGAACAATCAAACATAGAACAATTGTGAAGTGAAATCAATAAAGTTAGAATAATAAGTAACAAAACAATTCCAATAAGTAATCGGCATTTTACAAATCGCAAAAAAAATCGATTTCCTCATCGCATTGCTTCAAATTGCGATTTCGATTTCAAATTGATTAATCGTTCAGTCCTACTCTATACCAGTGGTTCTTAACCTCAGAAGAGGGGCATCTTGCACAGCCCCAGGTTAAGAACCACTGCACCAAACGCTTTGTTCCCAAATATGTTATTAGGGGAAACCTCAAGGACCCGGAGAAAAGTCCACGCAAGCACGGGGAGAGATCCGTCTCTCTCCTCACTCTACATGAGACACACAGGAGGAGGGGAGGGGGGTAAAGACGTGTCGCTCACCACCACGCAGCCAGGCAGTGGTTCACTAGTCCCCACAATCAGCACTACCAGGCTGGGGTCTGCTTGGCTTGTGAGACACACGGGGGGAGGAGGAGAGGGGGTAGTGACGTGATGCTCACCTGATCGGCATCCACCTGGCTGGGCTGGTCTGCCATGATGTCTTCTGTGGTCTCCTGCAAACTCATCTTGGTGTTCTCTACACAGACAGTACATACAATGGCCGTGAGACACCGATATAGGCGGATGGTGTAGATAGACAGAGACATGCAGCAGACTGAATGAACATTTCCACTTGAGGAGAGACAAAGGCGGCCGGGCGTGGTGCTGGCCACCCACCCCTCCTGCTAGCAGCACTTGCCCCTACAGCCTGCTACTACAGGCTACACGGGGCATCTTTGTCTTTGCCTTCATAGCTGCTGCTGCTGCTACTCGCTAACAGCACTTGCCCCTACAGTCTGTGCGAGGAGCGGCTTTGTCTGTGTACGCTACAACGATTCGCGTCTGCTAACCGCTATTAAAACGTAAATAATAATTTCGATTTAAAGCTTTGGTGACTGCAGGGATTCATCTTCTTGGTTCTTTCAGTAAAGTCACGTAGAATGGAAATAATAAAATAATAAAAATAACACATAATAAAATATTATATTTTATAAAGTATAAAAATAAAGCAATACAATATTTAATTGGTTTATAATTTATTTTATGAAGTTTACATTTTATTATTTTATTATTTCAATTCTACGTGACTTTACCGAAAAAAACAATAAATTATTTAACATAATAAAGTATTTTTTACGTTTTATTATTATTTTATTATTTCCATTCTACGTGACTTTACCGAAAGAACCAACAATTTATTAAACATAAAGTATTTTACTATGTTTTATTTTTATTTTTTCCATTCTACGTGACTTTACCTAAAGAACCAAGAGGATAAATAACAATGTTTAAAGCACGGCAACGTCACAATGAAAGCTTATAGCCCACGAGTAACATAAACAAATCGTTGCAAGTGCACCAATGTGAACGTGAGAGGGCGAGACATGATGGGTAGTCACCAGGCCTCGCCTCACGTCGGGGGACCACGGCCTCGCCTAGCGACTCCGGCCCAACGAGCCCGGCCTGAGATCCAGGCGAGCGCCCAGGCTGAGGCCTAAACAACCCCCTCACCAAGCTCCCAAAATGAATCGTTAAAGAATTATTAACTCTTTAACGATTAATTTTTGCAAGCGAACGAAATCTAATTTGCTAATCGATGCGGGAAAGTCACGAAGGTTAAAAGAATAACATTATTAAAGTAATAATAGAAATAAAATAATAAATCACGACGTGTCGTCATCAGCTGGGCCCGTCACAGCTACATTCGCTGTATTTCTACTAAAACTTTTATTAAGTTTTAATTTTATTTTTTACCCTACGTGAAAAAAAACTTAAAGAGTACACACACACAACATTTATACATACAACATTTATACGTACAACATTTATACACACAACATTTATACATACCACATTTATACATACAACATTTATACATACAACATTTATACATACAACATTTATACATACAACATTTATACATACACCATTTATACATACAACATTTATACACACAACATTTATACACACAACATTTATACATACCTAGTTGAAAAACCCGCCTTTTCTGCGTGTCTCTCCGTGTGATGATGGACGCTTCTGTCAGCTGATGGGAGCTTCTGGAAGTCTCTAGAAGTCACTAGAATTCGCTGGAAGTCTCTAGAAGTCACTAAAAGTCACTAGAAGTCTCTAGAAGTCACTAGAAGTCACTAGAATTCGCTGGAAGTCACTAGAAGTCGCTAGAATTCGCTGGGAGCTACAATAAGATGCGTCACCTTGAATCGAAATGTTGAGAAAATGGCGGAACGCGTCACCTGGCTTCACACAAAGATGGAGCCCCGCCCACCTACTCAGCCAATCAGCAGCCCCCCTCTCACACACCCATGCCTCAGCCAATCAGCAACCGTCTTATTCAGCCACTCAGCCAATCAGCAGCCTCCCTCTCATACACCCACGCCTCAGCCAATCAGCAACCGTCTTACTCAGCCACTCAGCCAATCAGCAACGCCTCACACACACCCACGCCTCAGCCAATCAGCAACCGTCTTACTCAGCCACTCAGCCAATCAGCAACGCCTCACACACCCACACCTCGGCCAATCAGCAATCGGCTCACTCAGCCACTCAGCCAATCAGCAATCGTCTTACTCACACACCCACGCCTCAGCCAATCAGCAACGCCTCACACACCCATGCTTCAGCCAATCAGCAACCGTCTTACTCAGCCACTCAGTCGTCCAGCTCCCCCCACCAAACGCTTGGATTACGTACAGTGCCGAGTCTCTCTCACTCTGTGTGTCTCTCTCTGTGTGTGTCTCTCTCTGTGTGTCTCGCAAAAGAGAAATAATAAAATAATAAAAATACAACATAAAGTCGCGTACAAGGGAAATGATAAAATAGTAACAATTAAACATAAAGTCGCATGGAAGGGAAATAATAATATAATAAAACATAAAGTCGCGTAAAAGAGAAATAAAATGATACAAATAGAACAAAGTCGCATAAAAGGGAAATAATAAAATAATAATTCACCATAAAGGCACGTAGAAGGGAAATAATAAAATAATAAAAATTAAACAAAGTCGCATAGGAGGGAAATAATAAACTAATAAAAATACAGCATAATAAAATAATTATTTTATATACGTAATAAAATAATTATTTTTATTATGTTTTGTTTTTATTACGTAGAATGGAAATAATAAAATAATAAAATATTTTATTATTAAAATAATAAAATATTTTATTATGTATAAAAATAAAACATAATAAAATTATTATTTTTTTAGGTCGCGGGTTCGATCCCCGCATCCTCCACGCAAACAATAGTTTTCAAAAAGGAAACTCCGCTTTTACATTCACGAGCAGAGACCCCGTTGCGCTGAAGGTGATGAACGTGTTTCAGTGCGACAACAACAACAAGCCGCCAAGAGGCTTCCTCGGGGTGCAGCTCTCAGCTGGCGCCTCTCGCGTTCTCACGAGCGCCGCCTGCCGCCCAGAGGCGGGAGTCTTCAGCGCAGCGAGCAACTCGCGCCGCACTTTTACATCAACTAAGATGCGGGTTTAGTAAACTGCAAATCCGCATCAAAAATCGAGGGCGACGAGAGGTCAAGCTGGTTCACCAATGTGAACATGTCACCAACAATAACGCTGGGGCGTTATAGTTAAAATTTTATTTTAAAAAATATTCCCCGTGGAGGAGGCGGGCAGCGATCCGGCGACTTTAACATCAGAGAGGTCAGTGTACTTTGTAGCGTGCTCACGCTACCAGGTGCGCTGATGTCTCCGTAGCATCGCGAGGGTCCCAGTGTCGTTGTTAGCGTGCAAGCTGTGTGTGTCATCTTCTTGGTTCTTTCGGTAAAGTCACGTAGAATGGAAATAATAAAATAATAACAATAAAACATAATAAATAATTATTTTGTTATGTTTTATTTTGATTATTTTATTTTTTCCATTCGACGTAATAAAAATAAAACATAATTTATTTTAGTATGTATAACAAAATAATTATTTAATCATGCTTTCTTTTGATTATTTAATTATTTCCATTCTACGTAATAAAAATGAAACATAATAAAATAATTATTTTAGTATGCGCTACTCCCCCAGCGCGTGAAGGTGTCACGCTCTGGGCTCCTACACGGTGACGT
This sequence comes from Lethenteron reissneri, assembly GCF_015708825.2. Lineage (NCBI taxonomy): Eukaryota > Metazoa > Chordata > Hyperoartia > Petromyzontiformes > Petromyzontidae > Lethenteron > Lethenteron reissneri. The sequence continues at coordinate 147,236 of NW_026891188.1, read as the reverse complement.
TCAGCCACATCCATGATGAGTTCGAGATTTGAAGCTTTCGTGACTGCAATGATTCATACTCTTAGGCTTTTTTCGGTCAAGTCGCTCATTAAATTCTAGATTTGAAGCTTTCGTGACTGCAATGATTCATGCTCTTAGGCTTTTTCGGTCAAGTCGCTTATTAAAGCATAAAACCCACGACGTTTCGATCTCCACACATTAACATAATGTATTAATGACGTCCGTTAGAGTAGCCACTCGTTGTGGGAGGGGAATGTCTTGTACCCCGGGAGTGACGTCATGTCACCTGCTGCCGCGTGACGTCATAATCTGCAGCTTCGCGCGTGCAGTGAAATCCGAGGTGAGAAATTCTCATCGCTGTTGTGGTTGTTGTGGTTGTTGTGGTTGTTGTTGTGGTTGTTGTGGTTGTTGTTGTTTACCAAGCTAGAGCCTCGCTCTCTCTCTCGTAGGGATGCCAATAGAGCAGCAGCAGCAGCTTGTGAATCGATGTCCAAGTTGGAACTTTACAACGCGGGGCCTAGACACGCGGGGCCTTGCCTCCTGCCCTCGCCTGGTCGCGTTTGCTTTAATTCCCTCCCTTAAGTTTAATTTGTCTTCACGCGGCTCGCTACTTTGTCACTTTGGTTTACTGTAGATATTAACGCGGTTTTTTTTTCGTTTTTTTACCAGCCCAAGCCCGCCTGAGCTGCTGTACCGCTCTTGTTTACAGAAGCTACCTGCCCACAACAACAACAACAAGGTGGGTTTTGTCAACGCGTGTCTCGGTGTTTTGACTTAAAATTTTAGCAACTGCAGCAATTCATATTCTTGGTTCTTTCTGTAAAGTCACGGAGATAGAAAATGAAATAACAGAAAAAATATTAAATTAAATAAAAAATTGCAAATAAAGCAAAAAAACCCACGACGTTTTGACCGCAACACAAGTGGTCTTTGTTTATTTCCATTATCTGTTATTTGTATTTGCTATCTACGTGACTTTAGAACCAAGACTACGTGTGTCAATGTCTGTCAAACACGCTGAGCGCGTGCTGATGTTGACTCTAAATGTGGAGGGGACAACCCCTGCTGCTGTTGACCATGGCAGTGTGTGTGCCAGAGTCAAGTCTGTTCACTCTGTTGAACACGCACGTTATATCAAAACAATATTACATCTTCTGGGTTCTTTCGGTAAAGTCACGTAGAAGGGAAATAATAAAATAATAAAAATAAAACATAATAAAACAATTCTCACGACGTTTCCCTTCTACGTGACTTTACCGACAGAACCAAGAAGATCTATTAACTCTGTTGAACACGGAGGTTATATCACAACAATTGTTTGTTTTTGGTTTCCTCTGGAACTCTTTATAAGAATGGAAAAGTCAAGAAGTTGACACAGCACACACGTGCAGCAGCTGAAGTCAGATCTGCTCATCTCAGCATTCAGGACATCTAAGCCTGGCTGGCTTCACACCGCTAAGTTGCGATTGAACATTAATTTATGCATTTCTGCATAACACAAATAGGATTGTTTTCAACACCCTTTGCAATGTCAGCCGAATTTAGCTCTTATAAATATCTATTTTGTAACCAGACAGCCAAAATTGTGTGCTCGGAATTTTGGGTTAACATTCATTAAGAAGATACGAGGGCTTCCAGGCATATTTATGACCATTCACCCTCTCATTGTGTGCCATAACAGCCCGTGTGATGAATTTGGGAAACTTTTTCACTATATCATGAATATCTATGAATAAGTATAGACGTGTAAGTCACGTGTTACTATGTAAATATGCATTCCTCTGTGTCTCGATACTGATGTGTAGATGGTGTGGATATTCTTTTTCTGTCTGCAGCTGTCGCTTCCTCTGCAGAATTGGTCTGATGGAGCAAAGGCACTCGGCGCAGCTCGGTGCGACAAGGCATCAATGCGACCGGTGTGCATACAGCACGGATCGTCCTGCAAATTTGACACGGCACCAGAGAACTCACACAGGAGAGAAACCCTTCAAGTGCAGTGTGTGTGGGAAGGCGTTTGCACAGTCATCTACTCTTGTAACACACCAGAGAACACACACGGGAAAGAAACCCTTCAAGTGCAGTGTGTGTGGGAAGACGTTTGCAAAGTCATCTACTCTTGTAACACACCAGAGAACACACACGGGAGAGAAACCCTTCAAGTGCAGTGTGTGTGGGAAGGCGTTTGCACAGTCATCTACTCTTGTAGCACACCAGAGAACACACACGGGAAAGAAACCCTTCAAGTGCAGTGTGTGTGGGAAGACGTTTGCAAAGTCATCTACTCTTGTAGCACACCAGAGAACACACACGGGAGAGAAATCCTTCAAGTGCAGTGTGTGTGGGAAGGCGTTTTCACTTTCATCTACTCTTGTAAAACACCAGAGAACACACACGGGAGAGAAACCCTTCAAGTGCAGTGTGTGTGGGAAGGCGTTTACACTTTCATCTACTCTTGTAGCACACCAGAGAACACACACGGGAAAGAAACCCTTCAAGTGCAGTGTGTGTGGGAAGACGTTTGCAAAGTCATCTACTCTTGTAGCACACCAGAGAACACACACGGGAGAGAAACCCTACAAGTGCAGTGTGTGTGGGAAGGCGTTTGCACTTTCATCTACTCTTGTAAAACACCAGAGAACACACACGGGAGAGAAACCCTTCAAGTGCAGTGTGTGTGGGAAGACGTTTGCAAAGTCATCTACTCTTGTAACACACCAGAGAACACACACGGGAGAGAAACCCTTCAAGTGCAGTGTGTGTGGGAAGGCGTTTTCAGATTCATCTACTCTTGTAAAACACAAGAGAACACACACGGGAGAGAAACCCTTCAAGTGCAGTGTGTGTGGGAAGGCGTTTTCAAATTCATCTACTCTTGTAAAACACAAGAGAACTCACACGGGAGTGAACCCCGTCAAGTGCAGTGTGTGTGGGAAGGCGTTTGCACAGTCATCTGCTCTTGTAGAACACCAGAGAACACACACGGGAGAGAAACCCTTCAAGTGCAGTGTGTGTGGGATAGCGTTTGCACAGTCAGCACATCTTCATGTACACCAGAGAACACACAAGCATCAGAAGATCCACCAGGAGTGGAGTCTGAAATCAGCTTGTGAAAGTCAAAGTTCTGCAATGAGCCCATCCCTCATCAAACAAGAACCGGACGACAATCCCAGCTTGGACACTTTGAAAGGTATCGAGGTGAAATGTGAAGAGGTGAAGGTGAAATGTGAAGAAGTGATGGTGAAGAGCAAAGAAGTGAAGGTAAAATGTGAAGATGAAGATTCAACTCCAAAATGTGACCTTCACATCGATGGAGGCAACGTGAAGCAGGAGGAGAATTCTGACTGTGAGGCAGAGCGAGGCAACTCCCAGCAGTTTGTGGAAGTGGAGGTGTGGGTGGCCTCCGAGACAATACAAAGTCAAATGGAGACCCGGTAAATGTGTAAGCCAGAGACGATGTCGCTCCAATAGATGCACCTTTGTCACAGGCCTTTAATGACAAGAATGTGAAGTTGAACACTCAGTTCCTAGGTTCAACCTGCAGGGTAAGGGTGGCCAGTCTTTGTGGACCTGTGTGTTGGGTTGATCTCTGACCAGCAGAGAGCCAATAAGCTCCCAAGCATTCACGATGTTATAATTGCTTTTACATGGTGCTTAATCCGCTCAGCAACTCTGAGTTTTGTATCGTACCTCGTCTCAAACATTCTAAGAGCACCCCAAGTGGCAGCTGCCCCTGTGTGGCACACGGTGGTGGCCCTGCACCGGCCTGCGTGTGGACAAGAGCCTGTCAGTAGGGGGCGATGGTTGATGTGTAATCTCAGTTGTGGAGTTTGTCGGTAATGTTTAGAATTTGCTACATTTTTGACCCAGACGCCAACTTGCAAAGGCCTACTCGTTTTGAATTGTACAATTGTGTGTTTCACATCCACTGTTCAGTAGAGGGTGCATTCTTTAAATAGCTCCTTGTTAATAAGATGTTATCTAAACTAAATTATTCAATTTTGGAAGAACGTAATCAACCAGGTAGGGTGTTGACTTGTGTTGGCTGACTCTTGTGTTGTGTTGCATTATATTTCTAAGTTCACTGTTTGTTTTCTAATTCACTTGTTGTACCTGACGATGGTTGCTTGTGTTCCAATCGAAACGTCGTATTCTATAAAATTTCGTTCTACGTGACTTTACTGAAAGAACCAGAGAATAAGATGTTATCTGATGCAGTATATTTCACTGCAGTTATTCAATTTTGTGCATATGCCTGTCAATAATTTAGAATGAATACTTGTCTGATTGTGTGCGTACATGTAACACACTGTATGTACACAATGCACACACAGTGTACACACACAGTGTACACACACTGTACACACACACAGTGTACACACACAGTGTACACACACGCACAGTGCACACACAGTGTACACACACGCACAGTGTACACACACGCAGTGTACACACACCCACAGTGTACACACACACACTGTGTACACACACAGTATACACACACACACAGTGTACACACACACACAGTGTACACACACAGTCTACACACACAGTGTACACACACACACACAGTGTACACACACCCAAGGGGTCTCTGTTCAAGAGATGGAGCAATGGAAAATGGATCTAAATCAACTTAAACTCCAACCCCGCTCTGTGACGTCACCACTCAGCATTACGTCATCCGCGTGAAACGCCAGGGGAGGTGTACCTCGCTAGTGACGTCATGTCACCAAGGATGTCACCCCCCTCCCCCCCGTCCACCGCGCTCTTGAACGTGACGTCACCTCCGCCTCGGTCACTGCAGAGATCGTTCCAGTTGCCAATCCTTATTTGGGCAAAGCCACGCCCAGTGACTGGCGGCTCATTAACATAAAGAGTTCGTTAAAGACGTCACGAGTTTATTGCGACGGTCTCATTAACATAATTTATTCATATTCGCATTTAGTTACAGAGCCGCTCGTTGTGGGAGGGGCGTGTCTCGTACCCAGGAAGTGACGTCATGTCACCTACTACCGCGTGACGTCACGAGGTAACAGGAAGCTGTCGCTCCGCGCGTGCAGTGAAATCCGAGGTGAGAAATTCTCATCGTCGTGGTGGTTGTTGTGGTTGTTGTTGTTGTTGTGGTTGTTGTTGTTTACCAAGGTAGAGCCTCGCTCTCTCTCTCGTAGGGATGTCACTAGAGCAGCAGCAGCTTGTGAATCGATGTCCAAGTTGGAACTTTACAACGCGGGGCCTAGACACGCGGGGCCTTGCCTCCTGCCCTCGCCTGGTCGCGTTTGCTTTAATTCCCTCCCTTAAGTTTAATTTGTCTTCACGCGGCTCGCTACTTTGTCACTTTGGTTTATTGTAGATATTAACGCAGTTTTTTTGTTTGTTTTTTTACCAGTCCAAGCCCGCTTGAGCTGCTGTACCGCTCTTGTTTACAGAAGCTACCTGCCCACAACAACAACAAGGTATGGGGGGTTTGTGAACGCGTGTGTCAATGTTTTGACTTAAAACTTTAGTAACTGCAGCAATTCATATTCTTGGTTCTTTCGGTGAAGTCACGGACATAGGAAATTTAGTAAAAATAACAGATAATAAAATTACTAAAAGTAAACAATTGTAAATAAATAAATAAAACCCCACGACGTTTCGATCGCAACACAAATGGCCTTTATTTGATTTTATTATCTGTTGTTATTGTCTATCTACGTGACTTTACCGAAAGAACCAAGAATACGTGTGGAAATGTGTATCGGTCAAAGACGCTGCACGCGTGCTGATGTTGACTCTAAATGTGGAGGGGAAACCCGGGAGATTCGGAGGAAAATCCACGCGACCACGGAGAGAGAGACACGCAAACCCCAAATATACAGCAGCAGGCGTCAGGGTCGGGATCGAACCCACGACTTCCTGTATACCAGGCGAGGTAGTTAACATCTCACCACGGAGAGAGAGAGACACGCAAACTCCAAATATACAGCAGCAGCAGGCGTCAGGGTCGGGATCGAACCCACGACTTCCTGTATACCAGGCGAGGTAGTTAACATCTCACCACGGAGAGAGAGAGAGAGACACGCAAACTCCAAATATACAGCAGCAGGCGTCAGGGTCGGGATCGAACCCACGACTTCCTGTATACCAGGTGAGGTAGTTAACATCTCACCACGGAGAGAGAGACACGCAAACCCCAAATATACAGCAGCAGGCGTCAGGGTCGGGATCGAACCCACGACTTCCTGTATACCAGGCGAGGTAGTTAACATCTCACCACGGAGAGAGAGACACGCAAACTCCAAATATACAGCAGCAGCAGGCGTCAGGGTCGGGATCGAACCCACGACTTCCTGTACACCAGGCGAGGTAGTTAACATCTCACCACGGAGAGAGAGAGAGAGAGACACGCAAACTCCAAATATACAGCAGCAGGCGTCAGGGTCAGGATCGAACCCACGACTTCCTGTATACCAGGTGAGGTAGTTAACATCTCACCACGGAGATACGAGGGCTTCCAGGCATATTTATGACCATTTGCCCTCTCATTGTGTGCAATAACAGCCTGTGTGATGAATTTGGGAAACTTTTTCACTACATCATGAATATATGAATAAGTATAGACGTGTAAGTCACGTGTGACTGTGTATATGCATTACTCTGTGTCTGACGTGTAGGTGGTGTGGATATAATTTTTTTCTGTCTGCAGCTGTCGCTTGGTCTGATGGAGCAAAGGCGCTCAGCACAGCTCGGTACGGCAAGGCAACAATGCGACCAGCGTGGATACAGCACGGAGCGGACTGGAAATTTGACACAGCACCAGAGAACACACACAGGAGAGAAACCCTTCAAGTGCAGTGTGTGTGGGAAGGCATTTTCATGGCCATCAGTTCTTCAGATCCACCAGAGAACACACACAGGAGAGAAACCCTTCAAGTGCAGTGTGTGTGGGAAGGCGTTTTCACGGTCATTTGCTATTAAAACACACAAGAGAACACACACGGGAGAGAAACCCTTCAAGTGCAGTGTGTGTGGGAAGGCGTTTGCACAATCACCGCATCTTCAAGCACACCAGAGAACCCACACGGGAGAGAAACCCTTCAAGTGCAGTGTGTGTGGGAAGGCATTTTCACTGTCATCTTCTCTTATAAAACACCAGAGAACACACACGGGAGAGAAACCCTTCAAGTGCAGTGTGTGTGGGAAGGCATTTTCACGGTCATCTTCTCTTAAAAAACACCAGAGAACACACACAGGAGAGAAACCCTTCAAGTGCACTGTGTGTGGGAAGGCATTTACACAGTCATCAAATCTTAAAAAACACCAGAGAACACACACAGGAGAGAAACCCTTCAAGTGCAGTGTGTGTGGGAAGGCATTTTCACGGTCATCTTCTCTTATAAAACACCAGAGAACACACACGGGAGAGAAACCCTTTAAGTGCAGTGTGTGTGGGAAGGCGTTTTCACGGTCATTTGCTATTAAAACACACCAGAGAACACACACGGGAGAGAAACCCTTCAAGTGCAGTGTCTGTGGGAAGGCGTTTGCACAGTCATCTGCTCTTGTAAAACACCAGAGAACACACACGGGAGAGAAACCCTTCAGGTGCACTCCGTGCGGGAAGGCGTTTGCACAGTCATCAAATCTTCATGTACATCAGAGAACACACAAGCATCACAAGATCCACCAGGAGTGGAGTCTGAAAGCTTGTGAAAGTCAAAGTGCTGCAATGAGCCCATCCCTCATCAAACAAGAACCAGAAGAAAATCCCAGCTTGGACACTTTTAAGGTAACGAGGTGAAATATGAAGAGGTGAAGGTGGAATATGAAGAAGTGATGGTGAAGAGTGAAGAAGTGAAGGTAAAATGTGAAGAAGTGATGGTGAAGAGTGAAGAAGTGAAGGTAAAATGTGAAGATGAAGGTTCAACTCCAAAATGGGACCTTCACATCGATGGCAACGTGAAGCAGGAGGAGAATTCTGACTGTGAGGCAGAGCGAGGCAACTCCCAGCAGCAGTTTGTGGAAGTGGAGCTGTGTGTGGACTTCCTCTGAGACAATACAAAGTCAAATGGAGACCCGGGAAATGTGTAAGCCAGTGACGATGCCGCTCCAATAGATGCACCTTTGTCACAGGCCTTTAATGACAAGAATGTGAAGTTGAACACTCAGTTCCTAGGTTCAACCTGCAGGGTAAGGGTGGCCAGTCTTTGTGGACCTGTGTGTTGGGTAGATCTCTAACCAGCAGTGAGAGCCAATAAGCTCCCAAGCATTCACGATGTTATAATTGCTTTCACATGGTGCTTACTTAATCCGCTCAGCAACTCTGAGTTTTGCATCGTATCTTGTCTCAAACACTCGAAACATCCCCAAGTGGCAGCTGCCCCTGTGTGGCACAAGGTGGTGGCCCTGCACCGGCCTGCGTGTGGACAAGAGTCTGTCAGTGGGGGGCGATGGTTGATCTGTCATCTCAGTTGTGGAGTTTGTAGGTAATGTTTAGAATTTGCTACATTTTTGACCCAGACGCCAACATGCAAAGGCCTACTCGTTTTGAATTGCACAATTGTGTGTTTCACATCCACTGTTCAGTAGAGGGTGCATTCTTGAAATAGCTCCTTGTTAATAAGATGTTATCTAAACTAAATTATTCAATTTTGGAAGAACGTAATCCACCAGGTAGGGTGTTGACTTGTGTTGGCTGACTCTGTGTTGTGTTGCATTATATTTCTAAGTTCACTATGTTTGTTTTCTCATTCACTTGTACCTGACGATGGTTGCTTGTGTTCCAATCGAAACGTCGTTTTCTATTAAATTTCGTTCTACATGAGTTTACTGAAAAAACCAGAGAATAAGATGTTATCTGATGCAGTATATTTCACTGCACTAATTCAATTTTGTGCATATGCCTGTCAATAATTTAGAATGAATACTTGTCTGATTGTGTGCGTACATGTAACACACACTGTACGTACACAGAGTGTACACACACACAGTGTACACACACAGTGTACACACACACACTGCGCACACACAATAATGTCCACGTTGTAGTTGCTGAGCTCACACACCCAAGGGGTCTCTGTTCAAGAGATGGAGCAATGAAAATGGATCTAAATCAACTTAAACTCCAACCCCGCTCTGTGACGTCACCACTCAGCATTACGTCATCCGCGTGAAACACCAGGGGAGGTGTACCTCGCTAGTGACGTCATGTCGCCAAGGATGTCACCCCCCGTCCCCCGCGCTCTTGAACGTGACGTCACCTCCGCCTCGGTCACTGCAGACATCGTTCCAGTTGCCAATCCTTATTTGGGCAAAGCCACGACCAGTGACTGGCGGCTCATTAACATAAAGAGTTCGTTAAAGACGTCACCAGTATATTGCGACGGTCTCATTAACATAATTTATTCATACGTACCCAGGAAGTGACGTCATGTCACCTACTACCGCGTGACGTCACGAGGTGACAAGAAGCTGTCGCTCCGCGCGTGCAGTGAAATACGAGGTGAGAAATTCTCATCGTGGTGGTTGTTGTTGTTGTGGTTGTTGTTGTGGTTGTTGTTGTTGTTTACCAAGGTAGAGCCTCGCTCTCTCTCTCGTAGGGATGCCAATAGAGCAGCAGCAGCAGCTTGTGAATCGATGTCCAAGTTGGAACTTTACAACGCGGGGCCTAGACACGCGGGGCCTTGCCTCCTGCCCTCGCCTGGTCGCGTTTGCTTTAATTCCCTCCCTTAAGTTTAATTTGTCTTCACGCGGCTCGCTACTTTGTCACTTTGGTTTATTGTAGATATTAACGCAGTTTTTTTTTCGCTTTTTTACCAGCCCAAGCCCGCTTGAGCTGCTGTACCGCTCTTGTTTACAGAAGCTACCTGCCCACAACAACAACAAGGTGGGTTTTGTCAACGTGTGTCTCGGTGTTTTGACTTAAAACTTTCGTGACTGCAGCAATTCATATTCTTGGTTATTTCGGTAAAGTCACGGAGATTAAAAAGAATAACAGATAATAATGTTAAATAAAATAAAAAAAATGCAAATAAAGAATAAACCCACGACGTTTCGATCGCAACACAAGTGGTGTTTTTTTAATTTAATTTCATGATCTGTTATTTTTATTTCCTATCTACGTGACTTTACCGAAAGAACCAAGACTCCGTGTGTCAATGTCTGTCTGTCAAAGACGCTGAATGTGGAGGGAAAAACCGGGCAGTGTGTGACAGTGTAAAGTATATTAACTCTGATGAACACGGAGGTTGTAACAAAACAATAGTTTATTTTAGTTTTCCTCTGGAACTCTTTATAAGAGTCGAAGCAGGAAGTTAGCACAGCACACACACGTGCAGCAGCTGACGTCAGATCTGTTCATCCCATCATTCAAGGACATCTGAGCCTGGCTTCATACCTCTAAGTTGCCACTGAACAACATTCCTGCTGCTGCGGAGGGAGCTGGTAGGAACGTCGGGTTGCTCGCTCAATGGCCTGCAGGGTCAACGGCGGCGTGGTGTATTCCGCAAATATGCCGACTGTGAGGGCGGGCACAAGCCGGCGTGAGTAGGTGAAACGTTGAGTTTTATAAGGGCACCACGGGGTGACCAGCCCCTCCCCACCCAGCCCCACCCTCCCCACCCAGCCCCTCCCCACCCAGCCCCACCCCTCCCACCCCCCACCCAGCCCCACCCTCCCCACCCAGCCCCTCCCCACCCTCCCCTCCCCACCCAGCCCCTCCCTCCCCACCCAGCCCCTCCCTGCACGACGGACGGACGGACACAATAATCCCCTGTGGGCTGGTGTAACTAGGAGGTTCCTACCAGTGACAATGTTGCCAATTGCTTCGTTTTTATTTGGCGAGTCCTGTTCTCTCCCGTGACGAGGTGGATCCGCACGACGATGTGTGTGAAGTGACTGTCATCGACAACACGATGTGTGTGTGAAGTGACTGTCATCGACTATACGATGTGTGTGTGAAGTGACTGTCATCGACAACACGATGTGTGTGTGAAGTGACTGTCATCGACTATACGATGTGTGTGTAAAGTGACTGTCATCGACAACACGATGTGTGTGTGAAGTGACTGTCATCGACAACACGATGTGTGTGTGAAGTGACTGTCATCGACAACACGACGATGAGGTTTCGACGTGTATCCCACCGGCGAGGGTGGCGAATGGTGTCGTGGCTCTGGGGGCGGAGGGGCGTGAGATGTGGCTCACATTTCCTGAATGACTTGGTCAAGGTGCCACGTGCACTTGCATCTCACAGCGCGATTTGGGCAATTAGAACACACAACGGAATTGATTACACCTGCTTGCTTCATCAATTAAAGCCCATCGAGAATCAATTATTCTAAATGTGTTTGTGTGCATCGATTAGGGGCCGTCATTAAATGACGTCACGCACCTGGCGTGACGTCATTTATGGACGGCCCCTTAACTACTTTTCATAGAGGATTTCACCACGGCCGCAGCCGTGTGTGTGTAGGTGAGTGTCTGTGTGTGTGTAGGTGTGTGTCACTGTGTGTGTGGTTAGTGTCTGTGTGTGTAGGTGAGTGTCTGTGTGTGTGTAGGTGTGTGTCACTGTGTGTGTGGTGAGTGTCTGTGTGTGTAGGTGAGTGTCTGTGTGTGTGTAGGTGAGTGTCTGTATGTGTAGGTGAGTGTCTGTGTGTGTGTAGGTGTGTGTCACTGTGTGTGTAGGTGTGTGTCACTGTGTGTGTAGGTGAGTGTCTGTGTGTGTAGGTGAGTGTCTGTGTGTAGGTGTGAGATGCCCCTGTAGTTGTTACAGACTGTAACAACTACAGGGGCATCTCACTCCTCAGTGTGCCGGGTAAGGTCCTGGCAAGGATTATTCAACATCGCCTTGCTAGGCACGCTGAGGAGGGGCTTGCGGAGCCCCAATGCGGTTTCAGGAAAGGGCGGTCCTGCACAGATGCCATATTTTCTGTCCGTCTGCTACAGCAGAGGTGTAGGGAATTCCAAAAAGACCTACATCTCTGCTTTATTGACCTGGTCAAGGCCTATGATACCATCAGTAGGACTGGACTCTGGGTTATTCTTCGTGCTTTCGGAGTCCCTGACCCTCTGCTCACGATCATTAAGGACCTTCATGATGGTGAGCGGGCCCGGGTAAAACTACGCGGCCGGGAGTCGGAGCCTTTCCCTGTACACCTTGGGGTGCGACAGGGATGTCCTCTGGCTCCCACATTATTTAACATCTATTTTGACCGCGTAGTTCGTGAAGCCTTCAATAGCTGTACGGGGGAATTTCCGTTTGGTACAGATATAATGGGAGGCTGATCGACGCCCGGGTGCGATCAAGGGATGGCTCCCTATTGGTCAACCACGTTATGTATGCCGATGATTTGGTAATAGCTGCTCATTCAGAAGAGGAGTTGGAGGCGCTGCTGCTGAGACTGGAGCGTGCCACTAAGAGGTGGGGCCTTACCATCAGCCCCACCAAAACCAAGCACCTGCCTGGGTATTTTGTACCATCGGACACTCCACCCCCACAACTCCCAATTGGTGATGGGGCAGTTGTGGAGAGAGTGGAGAGTTTCCCATACCTGGGCAGTGTGCTTATGACCGGCTCCAGTCTATCAGCAGAGGTCTCACTCCGAATCAGTCGAGCGGCAATATCTTTTCATCGGTTGTGTAACGCTGTGTGGAAGCTACCTGGTCTGTCGCTCCGCACGAAGCTTCAGGTCTTCTCGGCCACGGTCATTCCCTCCCTTCTCTACGCTTGCGAGACGTGGACCCCCCTGGTGGAGCATCTTCGCCGGTTGGAAACATTTAGGCTGGCCTGCCTACGATCCATCCTGGGTTTAACCAGGCTGGATTGTGTGAGGAGCTCACAAATCCTTGAAAGATCTGGGCAAGGTCCCATCAGTGAGCTCCTCCGGCAGGCAAGGCTGCGTTGGCTGGGTCATGTAGCCCGCATGCCCAGCCACCGCATGCCTAAACAGCTTTTGTTCGGCCGGATCGAGGGGGCTAGACGGGCGCGGCACGGGCTGGAGAAGAGATGGAGTGATGTGGTACAGGAGGACGTGGAGCTGAGTGGACTTGCCGATGACTGGTACCAGCGGTGTCAAGATCGGCCTCAGTGGAGGAGGCTCGTGAAGGACGCTACTGGGCAGTTGGAGGCAGTCGCCCTCCAACAACAACGGAGGGCGGAGGGAGCGACGCTCACAACAACGAGCGGAGCGCCGGGTGGCTAAAGCACAGCAAGTTGGCACAGTAGGGGGCACAGGTGGTGCATCAGCCAGTCATCTCGGTCATCTCGGTCAGGTCGACCAGTGGCACCTGGGTCTGCCCCGTGACCTCCTGCCAGCGGGGCGTTCGACACTTCACGTGGCCTCAAGGTGCACTTGGCCTGGCACAAGCATCGTTGGTGACGTCACCGCCACTTAGTGGCGCATGGCGGTGTTTGTTGTCACTGTGTGTGCTAGGTGAGTGTCTGTGTGTGTGTAGGTGAGTGTCTGTGGTGTGTGAGGTGTGTGTCGTCACTGTGTGTGGTGGTGAGTGTCCTGTGTGTGTGTAGGTGTGTGTCACTGTGTGTGTAGGTGAGTGTCTGTGTGTGTGTAGGTGTGGTGTCACTGTGTGTGTGTAGGTGAGTGTCTGTGTGTGTGTAGGTGAGTGTGTCTGTGTGCGTGTAGGTGTGTTGTCACTTGTGTGGTGTATGAGTGTCTGTGTGTGTTGGTGGAGAGTGTCACTGTGTGTGGTAGGTGAGTGTCTGTGTGTGTGTAGGGGTGGGTCACTGTGTGTGTAGTGGTGTATGTGTTGTGTAGGTGAGTGTCTGTGTGTGTGTAGGTGAGTGTCTGTGTGTGTAGGTGAGGTCTGTGTGTGTGGTGAGTGTCTGTGTGTGTGTAGGTGAGTGTCTGTGTGTGTAGGTGTGTTCACTGTGTGTTAGGTGAGTGTCTGTGTGTGTAGGTGAGTGTCTGTGTGTGTGTAGGTGAGTGTCTGTGTGTGTAGGTGAGTGTCTGTGTGTGTAGTGTGTGTCACTGTGTGTGTGGTGAGTGTCTGTGTGTGTGTAGGTGTGTGTCACTGTGTGTGTAGGTGAGTGTCTGTGTGTGTAGGTGAGTGTCTGTGTGTGTAGGTGAGTGTCTGTGTGTGTGTAGGTGAGTGTCTGGTGTGTAGGTGAGTGTCTGTGTGTGTGTAGTGAGTGTCTGTGTGTGTGTAGGTGAGTGTCTGTGTGTGTGTAGGTGAGTGTCTGTGTGTGTGTAGGTGAGTGTCTGTGTGTGTAGGTGAGTGTCTGTGTGTGTAGGTGAGTGTCTGTGTGTGTCAGTGTGTGTGTAGGGGATGTGTCACTGTGGTGTAGGTGTGTGTCCGTGGTGGTGTGTAGGTGAGTGTCTGTGTGTGGTAGGTGAGTGTCTGTGTGGTGTAGGTGTGTCCACTGTGTGTGTGTAGGTGAGGTCTGTGTGTGTAGGTGTGTGTCACTGTGTGTGTGTAGTTGAGTGTCTGTGTGTGTGTTGGTGAGTGTCTGTGTCGTGTAGGTGAGTGTCTGTGTGTGTAGGTGTGTGTCAATGTGTGTGTGTAGGTGAGTGTCTGTGTGTGTAGGTGTGTGTCCTGTGTGTGTGTAGGGAGTGTCTGTGTGTGTGTAGGTGAGTGTAGGTGTGTGTCACTGTGTGTGTTAGGTGAGTGTCTGTGTGTGTAGGTGTGTGTCACTGTGTGTGTGTAGGTGAGTGTCTGTGTGTGTAGGTGAGTGTCTGTGTGGTGTAGGTGAGTGTCTGTGTGTGTAGGTGTGTGTCACTGTGTGTGTGTAGGTGAGTGTCTGTGTGTGTAGGTGTGTGTCACTGTGTGTGTAGGTGAGTGTCTGTGTGTGTGTAGGTGAGTGTCTGTGTGTGTGTAGGTGTGTGTCTGTGTGTGTAGGTGTGTGTCACTGTGTGTGTAGGTGAGTTGTCTGTGTGTGTGTAGGTGGAGTGTCTGTGTGTTGTGTAGGTGTGTGTCACTGTGTGTGTAGGTGAGTGTCTGTGTGTGTGTAGGTGAGTGTCTGTGTGTGTGTAGGTGAGTGTCTGTGTGTGTAGGTGTGTGTCACTGTGTGTGTAGGTGAGTGTCACTGTGTGTGTGGTGAGTGTCTGTGTGTGTGTAGGTGAGTGTCACTGTGTGTGTAGGTGAGTGTCACTGTGTGTGGTGGATGTCTGTGGTTGTAGGTGAGTGTCTGGTGTGTGTAGGTGTGTGTCACTGTGTGTGTGGTAGGTGAGGTCTGTGTGTTAGGTGTGTGTCACTGTGTGTGTGTAGGTGAGTGTCTGTGTGTGTTGGTGAGTGTCTGTGTGTGTAGGTGAGTGTCTGTGTGTGTAGGTGTGTGTCAATGTGTGTGTGTAGGTAGTGTCTGTGTGTGTAGGTGTGTGTCACTGTGTGTGTAGGTGAGTGTCTGTGTGTGTGTAGGTGAGTGTCTGTGTGTGTAGGTGAGTGTCTGTGTGTGTAGGTGTGTGTCACTGTGTGTGTTAGGTGAGTGTCTGTGGTGTAGGTGTGTCACTGTGTGTGTGTAGGTGAGTGTCTGTGTGTGTAGGTGAGTGTCTGTGTGTGTGTAGGTGAGTGTCTGTGTGTGTAGGTGTGTGTCACTGTGTGTGTGTAGGTGAGTGTCTGTGTGTGTAGGTGTTGGTCACTGTGTGTGTAGGTGGTGTCTGTGTGTGTGTAGGTGAGTGTCTGTGTGTGTGTAGTGTGTCTGTGTGTGTAGTGTTGTGTCACTGTGTGTGTAGGTGAGTGTCTGTGTGTGTGTAGGTGAGTGTCTGTGTGTGTGTAGTGTGTGTCACTGTGTGTGTAGGTGAGTGTCTGTGTGTGTGTAGGTGAGTGTCTGTGTGTGTGTAGGTGAGTGTCTGTGTGTGTAGGTGTGTCACTGTGTGTGTAGGTGAGTGTCACTGTGTGTGTGGTGAGTGTCTGTGTGTGTGTAGGTGAGTGTCACTGTGTGTGTAGGTGAGTGTCACTGTGTGTGGTGAGTGTCTGTGTGTGTGTAGGTGAGTGTCACTGTGTGTGTGGTGAGTGTCTGTGTGTGTGTAGGTGTGTGGTCACTGTGTGTAGGTGAGTGTCACTGTGTGTGTGGTGAGTGTCTGTGTGTGTGTAGGTGTGTGTCACTGTGTGTGTGGTGAGTGTCTGTGTGTGTGTAGGTGTGTGTCTGTGTGTGTAGGTGTGTGTCTGTGTGTGTAGGTGTTGTCTGTGTGTGTGTAGGTGTGTCTGTGTGGTGTAGGTGAGTGTCTGTGTGTGTAGGTGAGTGTCTGTGTGTGTAGGTGAGTGTCTGTGTGTGTAGGTGAGTGTCTGTGTGTGTAGGTGTGTCTGGTGTGTTAGGTGTGTGTCTGTGTGTGTGTAGGTGTGTGTCACTGTGTGTGTGTAGGTGAGTGTCTGTGTGTGTGTAGGTGTGTGTCACTGTGTGTAGGTGTGTGTCACTGTGTGTGTGGTGAGTGTCTGTGTGTGTAGGTGTGTGTCACTGTGTGTGTAGGTGAGTGTCACTGTGTGTGGTGAGTGTCTGTGTGTGTGTAGGTGTGTGTCACTGTGTGTGTGGTGAGTGTCTGTGTGTGTGTAGGTGTGTGTCACTGTGTGTGTGGTGAGTGTCTGTGTGTGTGTAGGTGAGTCTCTGTGTGTGTAGGTGTGTGTCACTGTGTGTGTGGTGAGTGTCTGTGTGTGTAGGTGAGTGTCTGTGTGTGTGTAGGTGAGTGTCTGTGTGTGTGTAGGTGAGTGTCACTGTGTGTGTGGTGAGTGTCTGTGTGTGTGTAGGTGTGTGTCACTGTGTGTGTAGGTGAGTGTCTGTGTGTGTAGGTGAGTGTCTGTGTGTGTAGGTGTGTGTCTGTGTGTGTAGGTGTGTGTCTGTGTGTGTGTAGGTGTGTGTCACTGTGGGTGTGTAGGTGAGTTCTGTGTGTGTGTAGGTGTGTGTCACTGTGTGTAGTTGTGTGTCACTGTGTGTGTGGTGAGTGTCTGTGTGTGTAGGTGTGTGTCACTGTGTGTGTGTAGGTGTGTGTCACTGTGTGTGGTGGTGAGTGTCTGTGTGTGTAGGTGTGTGTCACTGTGTGTGGTGAGTGTCTGTGTGTGTAGGTGAGTGTCTGTGTGTGTGGTAGTGTGCTGTGTGTGTAGGTGAGTGTCTGTGTGTGTGTAGGTGAGTGTCTGTGTGTGTGGTGAGTGTCTGTGTGTGTGTAGGTGAGTGTCACTGTGTGTGTGTGAGTGTCTGTGTGTGTGTAGGTGAGTGTCTGTGTGTGTAGGTGAGTGTCTGTGTGTAGGTGTGTGTCACTGTGTGTGTAGGTGAGTGTCTGTGTGTGTAGGTGTGTGTCACTGTGTGTAGGTGTGTGTCACTGTGTGTGTGGTGAGTGTCTGTGTGTGTGTAGTGTGTGTCTGTGTGTGTGTAGGTGTGTGTCACTGTGTGTGTAGGTGAGTGTCTGTGTGTGTGTAGGTGAGTGTCTGTGTGTGTGTAGGTGTGTGTCACTGTGTGTGTAGGTGAGTGTCTGTGTGTGTAGGTGAGTGTCTGTGTGTAGGTGTGTGTCACTGTGTTGTAGGTGAGTGTCTGTGTGTGTGTAGGTGTGTGTCACTGTGTGTAGGTGTGTGTCACTGTGTGTGGTGAGTGTCTGTGTGTGTAGGTGAGTGTCACTGTGTGTGTGGTGAGTGTCTGTGTGTGTGTAGGTGTGTGTCACTGTGTGTGTGGTGAGTGTCTGTGTGTGTGTAGGTGTGTGTCACTGTGTGTGTGGTGAGTGTCTGTGTGTGTGTAGGTGAGTGTCTGTGTGTGTAGGTGTGTGTCACTGTGTGTGTGGTGAGTGTCTGTGTGTGTGTAGGTGAGTGTCTGTGTGTGTGTAGGTGAGTGTCACTGTGTGTGTGGTGAGTGTCTGTGTGTGTAGGTGTGTGTCCTGTGTGTGTAGGTGAGTGTCTGTGTGTGTAGGTGAGTGTCTGTGTGTGTAGGTGTGTGTCTGTGTGTGTGTAGGTGTGTGTCACTGTGTGTGTGTAGGTGAGTGTCTGTGTGTGTGTAGGTGTGTGTCACTGTGTGTAGGTGTGTCACTGTGTGTGTGGTGAGTGTCTGGTGTGTAGGTGTGTGTCACTGTGTGTGTGTAGGTGTGTGTCACTGTGTGTGTGGTGAGTGTCTGTGTGTGTAGGTGTGTGTCACTGTGTGTGTGGTGAGGTCTGTGTGTGTGTGTAGGTGAGTGTCTGTGTGTGTGTAGGTGAGTGTCTGTGTGTGTAGGTGAGTGTCTGTTGTGTAAGTGTCTGTGTGTGTGGTGAGTGTCTGTGTTGTGTAGGTGAGTGTCACTGTGTGTGTGGTGAGTGTCTGTGTGTGTGTAGGTGAGTGTCTGTGTGTGTAGGTGAGTGTCTGTGTGTAGGTGTGTGGTCACTGTGTGTGTAGTGAGTGTCTGCTGTGTGGTGTAGGTGTGTGTCACTGTGGTGTGGTGTGTGTCACTGTGTGTGTGTAGGTTGAGTGTCTTGTGTGTGTAGGTGTGTGTCTGTGTGTGTGTAGGTGTGTGTCACTGTGTGTGTAGGTGAGTGTCTGTGTGTGTGTAGGTGAGTGTCCTGTGTGTGTGTAGGTGTGTGTCACTGTGTGTGTAGGTGTAGTGTCTGTGTGTGTAGGTGAGTGTCTGTGTGTAGGTGTGTGTCACTGTGTGTGTAGGTGAGTGTCTGTGTGTGGTGGTAGGTGTGTGTCACTGTGTGAGGTGTGTGTCACTGTGTGGTGTGGTGAGTGTCTGTGTGTGTGTAGGTGGTGTGTCACTGTGTGTGTAGGTGAGTGTATGTGTGTGTGTAGGTGTAGGTGTCCTGTGTGTGTGTAGGTGTGTGCCCACTGTGTGTGTGGTGAGTGTCTGTGTGTGTGTAGGTGTGTGTCCACTGTGTGTGTAGGTGAGTGTATGTGTGTGTAGGTCAGTGTCTGTGTGTGTGTAGGTGTGTCACTGTGTGTGTAGGTGAGTGTCTGTGTGTGTGTAGGTGTGTGCCACTGTGTGTGTGGTGAGTGTCTGTGTGTGTAGGTGTGTCACTGTGTGTGTAGGTGAGTGTCTGTGTGTGTGTAGGTGTGTGTCACTGTGTGTAGGTGAGTGTCTGTGTGTGTGTAGGTGTGTGTCACTGTGTGTGTGGTGAGTGTCTGTGTGTGTAGGGTGTGTCACTGTGTGTGTAGTGAGTGTCTGTGTGTAGGTGTGTGTCACTGTGTATGTGGTGAGTGTCTCTGTGTGTGTAGGTGTGTGTCACTGTGTGTGTGGTGATGTATGCGTGTGTAGGTGTGTGTCACTGTGTGTGTGGTGAGTGTCTGTGTGTGTGTAGGTGTGTGTCACTGTGTGTGTGTGTGTAGGTGTGTGTCACTGTGTGTGTGGGAGTGTCTGTGTGTGTAGGTGTGTGTCACTGTGTGTGGTGAGTGTCTGTGTGTGTGTAGGTGTGTCACTGTGTGTAGGTGTGTGTCACTGTGTGTGTGGTGAGTGTCTGTGTGTGTGTAGGTGAGTGTCACTGTGTGTGTGGTGAGTGTCGTGTGTGTGTAGGTGTGTGTCACTGTGTGTGTGGTGAGTGTCTGTGTGTGTGTAGGTGTGTTCACTGTGTGTGTGGTGAGTGTCTGTGTGTGTGTAGTGTCTGTGTGTGTAGGTGTGTGTCACTGTTGTGTGGTGAGTGTCTGTGTGTGTGTAGGTGAGTGTCTGTGTGTGTGTAGGTGAGTGTCACTGTGTGTGTGGTGAGTGTCTGTGTGTGTGGGTGTGTGTCACTGTGTGTGAGGTGAGTGTGTGTGTAGGTGAGTGTCTGTGTGTAGGTGTGTGTCTGTGTGTGGTTGTGTCTGTGTGTGTGTAGGTGTGGTTCACTGTGTGTGTGTAGGTGAGTGTCTGTGTGTGGTAGGTGTGTGTCACTGTGTGTAGGTGTGTCACTGTGTTGTGGTGAGTGTCTGTGTGTGTAGGTGTGTGTCACTGTGTTGTGTAGGTGTGTGTCACTGTGTGTGTGGTGAGTGTCTGTGTGTGTGTAGGTGTGTCACTGTGTGTGTGGTGAGTGTCTGTGTGTAGGTGAGTGTCTGTGTGTGTGTAGGTGAGTGTCTGTGTGTAGGTGAGTGTCTGTGTGTTGTAGGTGAGTGTCTGTGTGTGTGGTGAGTGTCTGTGTGTGTGTAGGTGAGTGTCACTGTGTGTGTGGTGAGTGTCTGTGTGTGTGTAGGTGAGTGTCTGTGTGTAGGTGAGTGTCTGTGTGTAGGTGTGTGTCACTGTGTGTGTAGTGAGTGTCTGTGGTGTGTAGGTGTGTTCACTGTGTGTAGGTGTGTGTCACTGTGTGGTGGTGAGTGTCTGTGTGTGGTAGGTGTGTGTCTGTCTGTGTGTAGGTGTGTGTCACTGTGTGTGTAGGTGAGTGTCTGTGTGTGTGTAGGTGGTGTCTGTGGTGTGTAGGTGTGTGTCACTGTGTGTGTAGGTGAGTGTCTGTGTGTAGGTGAGTGTCTGTGTGTAGTGTGTGTCACTGTGTGTGTAGGTGAGTGTGTGTGTGTGTAGGTGTGTGTCACTGTGGTAGGTGTGTGTCACTGTGTGTGTGGTGAGTGTCTGTGTGTGTGTAGGTGTGTGTCACTGTGTGTGTAGGTGAGTGTCTGTGTGTGTAGGTGAGTGTCTGTGTGTGTAGGTGTGTGCCACTGTGTGTGTGGTGAGTGTCTGTGTGTGTGGGGTGTGTCACTGTGTGTGTAGGTGAGTGTCTGTGTGTAGGTCATGTCTGTGTGTGTGTAGTGTGTGTCACTGTGTGTGTAGGTGAGTGTCTGTGTGTGTGTAGGTGGTGCACTGTGTGTGTGTGGTGAGTGTCTGTGTGTGTGTAGGTGTGTGTCACTGTGTGTGTAGGTGAGTGTCTGTGTGTGTGTAGTGTGTGTCACTGTGTGTGTAGGTGAGTGTCTGTGTGTGTGTAGGTGTGTGTCACTGTGTGTGTGTGGTGAGTGTCTGTGTGTGTGTAGGTGTGTGTCACTGTGTGTGTAGGTGAGTGTCTGTGTGTAGGTGTGTGTCACTGTGTATGTGGTGAGTGTCTCTGTGTGTGTAGGTGTGTGTCACTGTGTGTGTGGTGAGTGTCTGCGTGTGTAGGGGTGTGTCACTGTTGTGTGTGGTGAGTGTCTGTGTGTGTGTAGGTGTGTGTCACTGTGTGTGTGGTGAGTGTGTGTGTGTAGGTGTGTGGTCACTGTGTGTGTGGTGAGTGTCTGTGTGTGTAGGTGTGTGTCACCTGTGTGTGGTGAGTGTCTGTGTGTGTAGCTGAGTGTCACTGTGTGTGTAGCTGAGTGTCACTGTGTGTGTAGCTGAGTGTCACTGTGTGTGTAGCTGAGTGTCACTGTGTGTGTAGCTGAGTGTCACTGTGGTGTGTAGGTGAGTGTCACTGTGTGTGTGTAGCTGTGTGTGTGTAGCTGAATATCACTGTGTGTGTGTAGCGAGTGTCACTGTTTGTAGATGAGTGTCACTGTGTGTAGCTGAGTGTCACTGTGTGTAGCTGAGTGTCACTGTGTGTAGCTGAGTGTCACTGTGTGTAGCTGAGTGTCACTGTGTGTAGCTGAGTGTCACTGTGTGTAGCTGAGTGTCACTGTGTGTAGCTGTGTGTGTGTAGCTGAGTGTCACTGTGTGTAGCTGAGTGTCACTGTGTGTAGCTGTGTGTGTGTAGGTGAGTGTCACTGTGTGTAGCTGAGTGTCACTGTGTATAGCTGAGTGTCACTGTGTGTAGCCGAGTGTCACTGTGTGTAGCTGTGTGTGTGGCTGAGTGTCACTGTGTGTAGCTGAGTGTCACTGTGTGTAGCTGTGTGTGTGTAGCTGAGTGTCACTGTGTATAGCTGAGTGTCACTGTGTGTAGCCGAGTGTCACTGTGTGTAGGTGTGTGTGTGTAGCTGAGTGTCACTGTGTGTAGCTGTGTGTGTGTAGCTGAGTGTCACTGTGTGTAGGTGTGTGTGTGTAGCTGAGTGTCACTGTGTGTAGCTGAGTGTCACTGTGTGTAGCTGAGTGTCACTGTGTGTAGCTGTGTGTGTGTAGCTGAGTGTCACTGTGTATAAGCTGAGTGTCACTGTGTGTAGCCGAGTGTCACTGTGTGTAGGTGTGTGTGTGTAGCTGAGTGTCACTGTGTGTAGCTGTGTGTGTGTAGCTGAGTGTCACTGTGTGTAGGCGTGTGTGTGTAGCTGAGTGTCACTGTGTGTAGCTGAGTGTCACTGTGTGTGTAGCTGCTGCTGCGTGTGACGAGGTGGTCTGGCTCGACTCGTCACAGCGGCACTGTGACACTCCGCGAGATGGCGCGCGCCAGCACCTCGGCCACGCGGCAGACGGCGCCATGTGGCGCGCGCGTCCACCGCTGGGCACCGCCGCACCGCCCCCTCCTCCGCATTGCTGCTGCTCTCACGGCGGCCTTCTTCGACTCGCGAGTGGGGGTAAGAGAGAGAAGCCGGGCTCGTCGAGAAGCCGGGCTCGTCGCGCGGCGTTGTGACGGGGGGGGGGGGGGGCTGCGGTGGCGATGTCGGGTCAATGAGTGGCAACGCGTCGCTGTGAAGATCGTCGAGGGAGAAGTCTGCATGCTGCTGCTGCTGCTGCGTTCGCTCGCGCGGGTCACGGTGCCGCCGGGCGGCTCTCCGTCCACGCGCCGTCCGTGCGTCCGTCTGCCTGCCCGATGGCCGCAGGGCGCTGTCCGCGGACACGATCTGCGGCAAGATTCCGGGACTGACGCCACAGCAGCGGGCGCTGTGCCGGAGCCACCCGGACGCGATGGTCGCGGTCGGCGAGGGCGCGCGCCTGGGAATCGGCGAGTGCCGGCACCAGTTCCGATTCAGCCGCTGGAATTGCTCGGCGCTGGGGGAGGAGACGGTGTTCGGCCAGGAGCTCCCAGGCGGTGAGCGCCCCGACTCGGCGTCAGTTCGGCAGAGGGGCGGACCCGCGGTGTGCGGTCACCCTGTGCGTCTCTCTCTGAATTCTAGAACTCGCAACGCGCCACGTTTCTTATTTATTTAAAAGTTTTTTCATTTCTCAATCATGGGCAGTCCTCTGCCTAGAACAGGAAAAAGAACAGGAGAAATCATGACCACAACCCGAGCCGGTGATCCTGTTGTAACAACCAGTGCCTGCACCACTCTCCCTGACAGCAGGTGCACCGAGTATGAAACACGAGAGACACATCCTGCACACAACCTTTGAGCGAACAAGTTTACCGTCGCCAGGGAAGAAACATGAATCCGCCTACCCTCGCAGCGGAGGCCGTCCTCAAACTCTGTGCCACACGGGGGTGGAGGCCACCGCCATTTCTCATTTGCAGCGTCACTGCCCACCATCTCTGTCTCCACCTACACCACCCTTTCCAACGGCCGACATGCAGGTGCCCTTAATCACTCTCCCGCGCGCCGCCCACAGGGCCGCCTCCTTCACGGCGCTTACGACGGCCCACGCCTGAGCCCAGACCTCCCCCGCCCTCTGTCTGAACATCCCCCAAATTATATTAGGCAATGTGGCCTTTACTGGACAAAAATGAGGCCGCAGAGGCCGACATAACTCCCACACCTCCCGAGCAAATGGGCACTGAGGGTGCGGGCCAATCTTCGGGAACACATGAACCGTCTTTATTCCGGCCTGTCCCAGGCCGCCAGCCAGGATAAATCCCATTGCCTTTTCGTCAGGGCTGGCGATGTTACGTTTTTCTAAAGTAGTCGGTGCACGGCACCCCGTGCACCTGGCACCTCTGTACCAGCCTCCTGCTTAGACGTCTCCGCCAGGACGTCCCTGGGAATCCACGACGCGCGTGTCTGGGCCGGCTCACGCCTCACGACGTGTTCGCTTGCCGCGGTGCACGACCACCCCTGAGGCCAAGCCACGGGGGTGCCGGCAACGAAGCCCCTGGCCACCGCAGGAGCCACGCCTGCCTGTGCCGTATGTAACGAGGCTTCCACCTGGAGTCCATTGGAGAAATACAGGCGCAGCGTGTCGCAGACCAGGATCGTGGCGAGGGTGCACGTGATATTCGGGGCGCCCCTCCCACCGTTCTCGACGCTTTATTATTACACATCGTTTCCCGTTCCACTCGGCCCATCGCGCCCCCCCCCCCCCCCCCCCTCCCCAGATGAACCTGAAGAACATTCGCTGCAGTCTTTTCGCCATTTGCGCGCCCCGGCGAGATCACGTAGGCCCGGTAGATAAGTGCCGGGAGGATTTCCACCCTCGGGACCAACATTCTACCATCCATTGGAAGGCGCCTGTCCGCCCGGCCGGCCGGCCTGCCCCTCACCGCCCTCTCCCTTCCCATCCAATGCTTCGTCGCCGAGTCCTGCCAACAGAAGCTGACCCCTAGGATCTTGATCGCCTCTCCCAGCACCGTTATACCGGTCGACGGCCCTCGAATAGCCTGGGGTCACTGAAGATCAGCATCTCACTCTTCCTCACATTTACGTTAGATCCCGAGGCCAAAAATAATCTATCCGCGAGTCCTAGGGCCTCCCATACCGAGGAGACATCCCCACAGGAAATGACGACATCGTCCATATACATGGCTATTTTTGCTGGCTCCCTACACCCCTTTAATCCGCTGATTTCCCCTGACCGCCTGGGCAAAGGGCTCCATTCACAATATGAATAACACCGGTGACATAGGGAGACACCCCTGTCGCACACCTGACCCAGTTGGTATCTCCTCAGAGAGGACTCCATTTATCAGCAGGCTGCCCGTGAGCTTATGATGCAGCAGTTGCCTTATCCAGCCGATCAATTGTTTCCCCACCCCCATCACCGCGACCCCGCGTCTCCCCCCCCCCACCTCCCACGCGTCCCTGCTCCACCACCCTGCTGCTCACACCGCCCCCCCCCCCCCCCCGTGCGTGGGCTCCCCGACACGAGCAGGTAGCCGAGAAGCGGCCTTCGCGCACGCCGTGATGGCGGCGGCCGTGGCGTACGCCATCACGGCGGCGTGCGGCCGGGGCGACCGGAGCTGGTGTGGCTGCGACGGCGCCAAGCAGGGCGGCTTCTACGATGCACAGGGCGGCTGCTCGGCCGACCTCAGCCACAGCCTCGAGTTCTCGCGCCTCTTCGTGGACGCGCGCGAGGTCCAGCGGAGCGCGCGCACGCTCATGAACCTGCACAACAACGCCGCCGGGCGCAAGGTGTCCAGCGATTTCCCCACACCAAGCACTCCTCCAGATCCAATCCAACGCAGGCGCTGAAAACAAAATCACCCCCCTCCCCACTCTCTCCCCCCCCCCCTTCCCACCCCCCATTATCCTACCTCTTCTCCTCGTCATTTTTCCGGCACAATGCTTATTTTTAGCTAAGGAAAGCTGTCTCGAGTGCGGACCAATTAACTTCAAGGACAGTGCATATCATTATCATCATCAGAGTTGTTTCTTTTTGTTTGCATTTTGACTGCTTGTGTTGTGAGTTCTTGTGGTTCTTGCAAACATGATGTCAGTTTTTGTACCAGTTGAAAGGGTAAAAACCTATCACTATATTTTGCCACTGGTAAAGGAGGTGTCTCATAGTGTAAATGGGGTTGTTGCTGGGCTCTGGTCCAATCACGCGGCCCGGGGTATTGGGGGGCGGAGCCTGGTCTGCGGGGCAGTGTGGGAGGGGCCACCGTTCACCTCGGCTCCAATGGGAGGCGAGGTGAATGGGGGCGGAGCCAGCGGGGCATTATGGGAAGGCCGGATCTGACGATCCGGAAGGGAGGAGTCAGGATCACGTGGGGGGAATGTATATTAGTGGGAGCCCGGAAGAGATCGGGGCAGTCGTGGAAGTTGAGAGGCTGAGCCACGCTGGGTGGTGAGAGAGAGATCCGCGCCATCGGCCACGTGGCCGAAGGTCCTCAGCACGCCGTCGGCCAGCGGGGTGCGGAGTGCGGGAGTAGAGGAGCTAACGGAGGAGCGTGCGTGGCACGCGAGAGGAGACGACGCTGGTCCGTGGAGGAGACCAGCGGGGTGCGGAGAAGAACCTAAATAGAAGACAAGCGGAGACCAGCAGTGGCTGACAGAGTCTTTTATTACATGTTTGTGTGTTGCCATAAAGGCTCATATATTGGAAAACTCCAGCACAATTGCCGCTGGTGTAATAAAATTATTAAAGTCAAAGTCTGTCTCTGTCTCTCTGTGTCTCTCTGTGTCTCTCTCTGTCTCTCTCTGTCTCTCTCTGTCTTTCTGTCTCCCCCCCCCCCCCCCCACTTGTCCCCACCTACCTCCCCGATGCTCTCCTGCCCTCTCGTCTCTCTCTCCCCCCCACGTGCCGCCAGGTGCTGGAGGAGAAGATGAAGCCGGTGTGCAAGTGCCACGGAGTGTTGGGCTCGTGCACCACCAGGACGTGCTGGGCCACGCTGCCCCAGTTCCGCGAGGTGGGCTCCGCGCTCAAGCGCAAGTACGACGAGGCGGTCCACGTGGAGCCGGTGCACGCCGGCCGCTACCGCCACCGCTACCCCCCGCCTTCCTCCAGGCGAGGCGCTCGCGCGGCCACCGCAAGCCGCTCCACACGGAGCTCGTGTTCACCGAGAGCTCGCCTAGCTACTGCGAGGAGGACCGGCTGACGGGCAGCGTGGGCACGCGCGGCCGCCCGTGCGACCGCACGTCGCCGCGCGCCGACGGCTGCGAGCTGCTGTGCTGCGGCCGCGGCTACGACACGCGCCGGTACACGCGCTCGTGGCATTGCAAGTGCGAGTTCCGCTGGTGCTGCTACGTGCGCTGCAGCACGAGCAGCGAGGGGGCGGAGGAGTACACGTGCAAGTGACGGCGGCGGCGGCTTGCTGGGAAGCTGGGGCCCCGACTAATCCGCCGGCTCGATCGCTCGCCCCGTCGACTGTCGGCCGTGGCCCCCACGGGCCTCGCCCCTGGCAACAACAATCATGGCCGGACAAAATTGTCAGCGGATGTCGCTGCATGATGGCGCGGCTGTCGTTCCGCACCTCGCAGTTGCCCTCAACTCCCCTCCCTCACTCCACCCCACCCACCGCCACCCTGCGTGATTGCCGACGGGGTGGGGGGGGGCGCCAGGCGGATCCCTGCAAGAGTGAGATCTGCAATCGGCTCCCGAGCCTGGGACAAAGTAGCCACCGAGATCTCAGCATGATGGGAGAGAGAGGAGGAGTCGGTGACTCGTCCACATCGCTCACCCTGCCCTGCCCCTCCCCCCCACCACCACCTCTGCCCCTCCAACCACATGCCGCTTCTCCCACTCAGATTTGCTGACCACGAGGACCCACAAGTTCTGTATGTCGCCGGCACCGAGTGCAGCATCTCCCAGTGAATCCCAGCGTCCCCCCCCCCCCCCCCCCCGGCGAGCATTTCCCTCGTCGAACACGGGGGAAATGCGTGGACTCGATGATCTCGTGTTTTACAGGGAAAGGTGCGCATGGAAGGGCGGCAGATGGTCCAAAAATGTGTGGTTAAATATTTTTTGCATGATTAATAACATATTTCCAATGATTACTAAGTGTGTACCCCTCATCACGGTTGAAATTATGTCTGTGTTTGTAAATTTGGATGGCCTCGTATACAAACCTTTGATGGTAGCCAGAGGGTTTGCAGAGCACCTTAGTCTCGGAAAAAAACAATATCATGAGAGCCCACCGCGTTGTAGCAATGATCGGCAAAGGCGGAAGACTCAATTTTGCCGTGTTTCAAATCTTGCTTGTGCTCGCGGACACGATCAGAGACATGACGTTTCGTTTCCCCAATGTAACAATCACCACAGCTGCAACTCAGTTTATAGACTCCAGGGTATTGCAAGTCAGGGATGACATCCTTCACAGATGGGCTCTCATAATATTGTTTTTCCGAGACTAAGGTGCTCTGCAAACCCTCTGGATACCATCAAAGGTTTGTACACGAAGCCATTCAGATATACAAACACAGACATAATTTCAACCGTGATGATGGGTACAAACTTAGTAATCATTGGAAAGATGTTATTAACCATGCAAAAAAAGATTTAACTACACATTTTTGGACCATTTTATCTGACAGGCACTATTTTACTTTACCGAGTGTTGACATCCCCAGCGTTTAACAGTACTCTCCTTTTTCGTATTTGATTGTCAGCCAACACTGGTGAAAACAACATGGGCATTTTCGTTCTCTTCTGTCATGTGCACCAACAGGGGCTTGCGCACAAACACGTCCACGTCGACGTCTACGTACACCTCTTTTAGCACCCCCCCCCCCTCCCAATACGTTCCATTCATTGGCTACCACATTCTGATAAGCTCCCCCCCTCCTCCCCCTTAACTTGTATGACCCCAAGAACACCATCCCCACCGTCATACATGGAGGTGGAAACATTATGCTTTGGGGGTGTTTATCTGCTAAGGGGACAGGACAACTTCACCGCATCAAAGGGACGATGGACGGGGCCATGTACCGTCAAATCTTGGGTGAGAACCTCCTTCCCTCAGCCAGGGCATTGAAAATGGGTCGTGGATGGGTATTCCAGCATGACAATGACCCAAAACACACGGCCAATGCAACAAAGGAGTGGCTCAAGAAGAAGCACATTAAGGTCCTGGAGTGGCCTAGCCAGTCTCCAGACCTTAATCCCATAGAAAATATGTGGAGGGAGCTGAAGGTTCGAGTTGCCAAACGTCAGCCTCGAAACCTTAATGACTTGGAGAAGATCTCCAAAGAGGAGTGGGACAAAATCCCTCCTGAGATATGTGCAAACCTGGTGGGCAACTACAAGAAACGTCTGACCTCTGTGATTGCCAACAAGGGTTTTGCCACCAAGTACTAAGTCATGTTTTGCAGAGGGGGTCAAATACTTATTTCCCTCATTAAAATGCAAATCAATTTATAACATTTTTGACGCGTTTTTCTGGATTTTGTTGTTGTTTTTCTGTCTCTCACTGTTCAAATAAACCTACCATTAAAATTATAGACTGATCATTTCTTTGTCAGTGGGCAAACGTACAAAATCAGCAGGGGATAAATACTTTTTTCCCTCACTGTATATATGATGGTAATTTTAGCTGATGGAACAGGAAATAATCGTGATTAAATGTATGTAAGTATACATTAATACAGTATATATAAAGTAGAAACAAGCGGAGTGCCACATGAGGCAGTTTATCTCTTGGATAAATCATACCAAAATAACGGGTACGTAACTTTCTTAGGGTGATATTGCATCTAAGCTGATACTTTTGTCTAGACGACTAAATGCGACATTAAACTAAGAACGAGTCAGGCTGTCGTCGCTGCAGCGTCATTTATTCACAACTTACACATTCAGTGCATTCTCTAATGAAAATACGAAATGCAGTAAATCCTACTACACAGTCAGTAGCTACTACTGGCTCAGTAGATACTACTGTACAGTCCGTCGAGACAACTACAGAATCAATAGATACTACTTCCTCTGTTGTATGTAGGGCGTGTAGCTATATATAACTACGTGGGGGTAAAGATATGTTTTGAGGGGGGAGTCAACAATTTCCAGAAACCTTTGACATCAACTATTTACCGCACACTTTCTTTAACTTTTCACGTGAGGTCCAGGCACACCAGGAGGTCCCATAGGACCCTGAGACCCTGGCACACCCTGAACAAACACAGACACAGCTTTAATAAAAACGAGTATTGTATTTAAATGCCACACATTCATACATGTCAACCCATTCGGCTTACCCCTATTCTTGTACAGGGAAATTTTGATTTCCAGCTCCATACGGCGTGCAGCCGTTTCAATACGACAAACACGTTCAGCAGGAGACAACACGCCCGTTGAGCACGCGCTAGCTCGGCCACCTACTTGCTGCCCTGCAACGCAGTTACCCTTCACGCAAGTTGCCCAACTCGTGCAATCATCTCTGCGTAGGCCACGAGGTTCGTGCCGCCAGCGGCCGGCAGCGAAGTGAAGGGTGAACTCGAACGGCACTGCCTGGTCTACCGCTCACCGCTCGCGGCAGCGCAGCTACCGTCGAGTGCACAGGCGGTGCAACTGCGCCGGTGCGCCGGAGGGGTCGAAGCACCCGGGTGCGAACAGAGGGGGGCGGGTAGTTGCAAGCCCCGTGCCGGCAATGGTACGACGCTGACGGACGGTGAGCGGCGGCGGGTTCTGCGCCGCTACGTTGCTGGGGCAGTGCACCTCACGCGCTCGTGCGCAAGGCGCCGCACGGCGCAGTTGCCCAATCACACTTGGCTCGGTCGCGTGTCTCTTTGGAGAAGTTCCATCGTTACACGCCTCGTTCACCAAATGTGGTTTGACGTTTACACTACGAGACATCTCCTTTACCGGTGGCAAAATAGTGATAGGTTTTTACCCTTTTCAACTGGTACAACAACTGACACCTTTATACAAGGCATCATGTTTGCAATAACCACAACACAAGCAGTCAAAATGCAAACAAGAAACAACTCTGATGATGATAATGATATGCACTGTCCTTGAAGTTGATTGGTCCACACCCGAGACAGCTTTCCTTAGAGCCCGGTCACCATTGGTGTTGGACCAGATGACACCAAAAGGCGTACAACTCAAAGACAGCGCACTATCAGAGTATTGAGAGCTCGGGGTAAGCATTTACACTATGAGACATCTCCTTTACCAGTGGCAAAATATAGTGCTAGGTTTTTACCCTTTCAACTGGTACTGTCTCGGATGTGGACCAATCAACTTCAAGGACAGTGCATATCATTATCATCATCAGAGTTGTTTCTTTTTGTTCGCATTTTGACTGCTTGTATTGTGGTTATTGCAAACATGATGGACTTATGGCACTTGTTTTTATTAAACTCTTGAATAAGATTTGGTTATAACTGTTGATGTTATGTAGCTGTAGATGTGACACAAACTATTGCTTTCTGAAAGATCTTGTAAAAAACAAGGGCAAAATTCACTTGTTTTAAAGTTTAATGATAACAGACCACTTTGCATTACTTATAACTCCTGTTAAAAATGTTCATGAGGTAAAGATATTTAACTCATGGAAATGTAAGGTATTCTATACAGTTTGTTCAATGTTATCTGACTGAATGAAAGGCAGAATTGCGTTTTAGAGTTGTTCACGTCTGCCTGAGTGGCTTATATTTGGTTACATTGTCATTTGAAAAATAAAGTTAATTGTGGCAATGACATTTTTTTATAACAGTGTGTGTGTTTTCACGTAACTTTTGTGGTGAAAAAAATAATGTCGGAAGGGACTATTGGCCCCCGGGCATCTTCATTTGATCAAACTTGGCCCTCTTTGCAAAAAAGTTTGGACACCCCTGAGTGACGCGATATCGGAGTCGGTCGCTCCAAGACTTCCAACGTTCCCCTCGTGGGCCGGGAAGTCGTCACGATGCCGCCAGGCGGCGCTCCAAGACGCGTGACCTCGAGGCAGGCCTCGAGGTCACGTCCAGACGCCGCACAAATGAGCACTAACGAGGCTGCTATGGACGACAATTTCCGCGATGGAAATCCGCCACACGTAGCGTGCTCTGTACGTGCACGTACTTTGGAACAAATGACAACTAGTTCTAGATTTGAAGCTTTCGTGACTGCAAGGATTCATATTCTTAGGTTTTTTCGGTAAAGTCACGTAGGTGAAAAATTAAAATTAATAAAAGTAAAATAAAAATGTAATAAAAATCACGTTTCGGAGGCAACACAAGCTTCCGTCTTCAGGTGGAACCGTCACACCTCTCACTTGATGCAGCAGTCAGGCTGTGACGGTTCCACCTGAAGACGGAAGCTTGTGTTGCCTCCGAAACGTCGAGATTTTTATTTTTTTATTTTATTTTTACTTTTATTAATTTTTTACCTACGTGACTTTACTGGAAAAAACCTAAGAATATGAATACTTGCAGTCACGAAAGCTTCAAATCTAGAACTCGAGGCTACTTCATCAATACGCTGTGTTTGCGGCCTGCTACACTGGACTTCAGAAGAACGAGTAGATGAGTCTGACTCTCGTTCACAACAAAATCAAGCACTTGCGATTTGAAAATAAGCAGAGTGCTCGAAATTGCTGTAAACGTGAACAGAATAGATATATCGACTTGTGTGTGCTGTGTGTGTGTGTTGTGTATGTGCTGTGTGTGTGCTGTATGTGTGCTGTGTGTGTGGGTGCTGTGTGTGCTGTGTGTGTGCTGTGTGTGTGTTGTGTGTGTGCTGTGTGCTGTGTCTGCTGTGTGTGTGCTGTGTGTGTGCTGTGTGCTGTGTGTGTGTATGCTGTGTGTGCTGTGTGTGTGCTGTGTGTTGTGTATGTGCTGTGTGTGTGCTGTGTGTGTGTGCTGTGTGCTGTGTGTGTGCTGTGTGTGTGCTGTGTGTGCTGTGTGTGTGCTGTGTGTGCTGTGTGTGTGTGCTGTGTGTGTGTGCTGTGTGTGTGCTGTGTGTGTGCTGTGCTGTGTGCTGTGTGTGTATGTGCTGTGTGTGCTGTGTGTGCTGTGTGTGTGCTGTGTGTGCTGTGTGTGTTGTGTGGGCTGTGTGTGTGCTGTGTGCTGTGTGTGCTGTGTGCTGTGTGTGTGTTGTGTGTGCTGTGTGTGTGTGCTGTGTGTGTTGTGTATGTGCTGTGTGTGTGCTGTGTGCTGTGTGTGTGTGCTGTGTGTGTTGTGTATGTGCTGTGTGTGTGCTGTGTGCTGTGTGTGTGTGTGTGTGCTGTGTGTGTTGTGTATGTGCTGTGTGTGTGCTGTGTGTGTGTGTGCTGTGTGTGTTGTGTATGTGCTGTGTGTGTGCTGTGTGTGTGTGCTGTGTGTGTTGTGTAGTGCTGTGTGTGTGCTGTGTGCTGTGTGTGTGTGTGTGTGCTGTGTGTGTTGTGTATGTGCTGTGTGTGTGCTGTGTGTGTGCTGTGTGTGCTGTGTGCTGTGTGTGTGCTGTGTGTGTGCTGTGTGTGTGTGTGCTGTTGTGTGCTGTGTGTGTGTGCTGTGTGTGCTGTGTGCTGTGTGTGTGTGTGTGCTGTGTGTGTGTGCTGTGTGTGTGTGTGCTGTGTGTGCTGTGTGTGTGTGCTACTGCTGTGTGTGCTACTGCTGTGTGTGTGTGCTGTGTGTGCTGTGTGTGTGTGCTGTGTGTGCTGTGTGCTGTGTGTGTGTGCTGTGTGTGTGTGTGCTGTGTGTGTGTGCTGTGTGTGTGTGGTACCTCATGGGGAGCAGTAGTGTAGCTGTTAGCGCTACGCTGCGCTACGAACCCGGCGACCAGAGTTCGATTCCTGCTCACGGCCAATACCAAGTGACTATTATCTGAAACTGTCCTGGGCATCCCCTAGGTAGACTCAACCTCAAATTAGTACCTGGTGCGATGTGCAAACATCGTCAC
The DNA here is from genome assembly GCF_015708825.2 of Lethenteron reissneri. NCBI lineage: Eukaryota > Metazoa > Chordata > Hyperoartia > Petromyzontiformes > Petromyzontidae > Lethenteron > Lethenteron reissneri. The sequence continues at coordinate 114,186 of NW_026891188.1, read as the reverse complement.
TAGGGAGACAAAGGCGGTCGGGCGGGGTGCTGGCCACCCACCCCCTCGTGTAACATTTCGCCCTTCATAGGTGCTCGCTAACAGCACTTGCCCCAACAGTCTGTTAAGGCTACACGGGGGATCTTTGTCTCTATTTACGTGACCGTGTCGTCTACACGCTGTCTGTTGATTATGTTAACGGCAGGCTTTGATTCCTAAAGCAATTAAAGAAATTGTGCCGTGTTTACTGAATGTGGAGGTATCTTTTTTTTAATAAACGAGACGACGCGTTGTCTCGTACAATTAAGGATTTCAACCCGAGTTTAATTGCGAGCCGTAGTTTTGGGGGCCAGGGCTCCGGAAAATATCTCCTGCCTGGTTATCCAGGCGAAGAGTGATTTTTTAAACACACTCTCATCGATAATCAGAATCACTAACAGGGGTCATTGCATGAAACGTCGTCGTCTCGTATATTGTTTTCATCTTCATGGCAGTGTTGTCGATTTTTTTCGTTTGAAGGGGGGGGGAGGGGGTGGTGTCATCATTTTCAAGGATGACAGTGACGGGGGGAGGGTGCGGGGGGAGGGTGGGGGGGCAGTGGGTGTCTGCGAGCTCCTATTAAGGCCGGAGCATCGCACTCCACGGAGGGATGCGAGTCAGTGTCGTGGCACGTGTATAATCGCACGATTGCGTAACGCACGCACGCACTCACCGTTCTAGAGTCATCATTTTAGGCCGAGTGGACCTAGGGGACGCCCACGTCAGGGCGGCCGGAATGTTGAACGCGTGCGCGTCTCTGGGATGGTGGCGCTCAGGAGCGCGACGTGCGGCCGTGTGCGAGGCTGTTCGTGTACCCGTCTGTGTGTCGTGACGGGGAGCGGTGGTGCAGCGGTTAGCGCGTTGTGCTACGAACCCGGCGACCCGGGTTCGATTCCCTCTCACGGACAAACACCGGTGACGATTATCTGAAACGGTCCTGGGCCTCCCCTAGGTCGACTCAGACTCAAATGAGTACTTGGTGCGATGTGTAAACATCGCCACTGAGGAGACAGGTGGCTGGGCGTGATGTTGGCCACTCGCCCCCCTCGTGTGCCGTGCCGGCCTTCATAGGTGCTACTCGCTAACAGCACTTGCCCCTACAGCCCGTTAAGCCTTTACGGGGCGCTTTGTATGCCCGTGTACCTGCGTTTACGTATGTGCGCTCGTACGTTCGCACGTACGTGTGTACGTATGCGCGGACACAAATGTATGCGTGGATGTACTTGTGTATGTGCCACGTACGTGTACGTCTATAAATATGCATACGTACACGTACGCGCATTTATGTGCATATCAGAACGCAGGTTTGCGTGCGTATTTACCTCTGTGTGTAGTTTATAGAGACGCACGCGTTTCGAGCCAGCCTCAAACGAGAACCTGGTGCGGTGTGTCAACATCGGTCAGCAGCTTGCAGGCTTAACAGCAACTTGCCCCTACAGCCTGTCGAAGGCTACACGGGGGAACTTTGCCTCTGTGTCCCTATGAGTGAGTGTGTGTGGGGTGACGTGCAACTCGGAACTGTGGAATGTAGCGAGGTGGCTGGTGGGATTCTGGGGTGGTGGGTGGGTGGGTGGGGGGAGGCGGAGGGGACGCGGGATGAAGTGTAGCCCGCGCCCGTTATCCCTCATTCCCGGAGCGCCCGCACGCACACACGGGCACACACGGGCACACACACACACAGGCACACAACAACAACAACAACCGCCATTCGCCACTAAGTGGCGGTGACGTCACCACGACGCTTGTGCCAGGCCATGTGCACCTTGAGGCCACGTGAAGTGTCGAACGCCCGCTGGCAGGAGGTCACGGGGCAGACCCAGCAGGTGCCACGGATCGACTGACTGAGATGACCGGCTGATGCACCACCTGTGCCCCATACTGTGCCAATTTGCTGTGCTTTAGCCACCCGGCGCTCCGCTCGTTGTTGTGAGCGTCGCTCCTCCGCCCTCCGTTGTTGTTGGAGGGCGACTGCCTCCAACTGCCCAGTAGCGTCCTTCACGAGCCTCCTCCACTGAGGCCGATTTTGACACCGCTGGTACCGGTCATCGGCAAGTCCACTCAGCTCCACGTCCTCCTGTACCACATCACTCCATCTCTTCTCTAGCCCGTGCCGCGCCCGTTTAGCCCCTTCGATCCGGCCGAACAAAAGCTGTTTAGGCATGCGGTGGCTGGGCATGCGGGCTACATGACCCAGCCAACGCAGCCTTGCCTGCCGGAGGAGCTCACCAAAGGGACTTTGCCCAGATCTTTCAAGGATTTGTGAGCTCCTCACACAATCCAGCCTGGTTAAACCCAGGGTGGATCGTGCACAATACCCATGGCAAACATCACCCTTCACCACCCACCATCTCCTGCATATTCTCCCCGTGGATTTTTCTCCGGGTCCTCCGGTTTTCCCCCTCCACATTTAGAATCAACATCACGCGTTCAGAGTGTTTGGCTGCTTTAAGTGTCCACGTCATCAGCCATTTCAATGTGGCTATCATTTGTGAAAGCCAGGTCGCTTCTGCAAGAGCGCTACGTCGCTCAGTGGGCCATGCTTTGTGAACTAAAACAGATGTTTGAGTTTATAGACATTGCAGCAGTCAGAGACGCACACGTTTATATTGCAGAGTGGATCGTACCAGTTTCTTTTGTTCAGGGGGCTGGGAATGCGTTTGCTTTATAAAAGTGCTCTCACTTTCAATCTGCCCTTGAAACCAATCGTTAATCGAGTCCAGTCCTGCCGTCGTGTGTTTACTTAGCCACACTGGCGAAAGGTCACTCCTGACATTTCCATAACGAATGCAAGAGGCTTCATCGCATGCGAGAGAACGCCGACTCGTGCCACTTGGCACTCGACGTTCTCTTCCTCAAACGAGTCTTTGCATTTGGACGCGTAAAATAGCCGATTTAATTTCCTGCAGCAACTAAAAAGTCAGATCGTATTCGTGGAATTACCGCCCCTCCCCCCTCCGTGAGTAGCGCCTCGTGGATTTAATAATTTAATTAGGGAAGTTGCGGAGGCGGCTTTACGAGTGGCTCAAGCAACAGGGTTCACTCACCACTTTCTACACGTGACCCATCTCCACGCGCGTGTGTCCAGTTGAACGCATTGGCTTTCTCCGCGTGCAAAAGTACTCAAGAAGGAATTTGACAAGCAACCGGGCATTACAGGTCACGTGACACTACAGGTGTGCTCACACCTGAGTGCATGTGTGTGCGTGTGCGTGTGTGCATGTGTGTGCGTGTGTGCGGGTGCGTGTGTGCGGGTGCGTGTGTGTGAGTGTGCGTGTGTGTGTGGGCTTGTGTGTGCATGTGTGTGCGTGTGTGCGGGTGCGTGAGTGTGCGTGTGTGTGCGTGTGTGCGGGTGCGTGTGTGTGAGTGTGCGTGAGTGTGCATGTGTGTGCATGTGTGTGCGTGTGCGTCAGTGTGCGTGCGTGCGTGTATGTGCGTGTGTGTGTACGTGTGTGCGTGTGCGTGAGTGTGTGTGTGGGCGTGTGTGAGTGTGTGTGCGTGAGTGTGCGTGTGTGTACGTGTGTGCGTGAGTGGGCGTGTGTGTGCGTGAGTGGGCGTGTGTGTGCGTGTGTATGCGCGTGTGTGTGTGAGTGTGCGTGCGTGAGTGTGCGTGCGACAGTGTAGTGGTTAGCGCTACGCTGCGCTATGAACCCGGTGACACGGGTTCGATTCCCGCTCACGGCCAATACCAGTGACGACGATTATCTGAACCGGTCCCGGGCTTCCCCTAGGTCGACTCAGCCTCAAATGAGTACCTGGTGCGGTGTGTAAACGTCGCCACTGGAGACAAAGGCGGTCGGGTGTGGTGCTGGCCACTCACCCCCTCGTGTGCCGTTCCGGCCTTCATAGGTGCTCGCTAACAGCACTTGCCCCTACAGTCTGTTAAGGCTACACGGGGGATCTTTTGTGCGCGCAGCATTACAACAACAACATCAACAACATCAACAACAACAACATCAACAACACATAAGAGATGCGGCACAACAACAACAACAATGACCCCCCCTCCTCCCCCCGTATGGATGTAACAGGCTGTAGGGGCAAGTGCTGTTAGCGAGCACCTATGAAGGCCGGAACGGCACACGAGGGGGTGAGTGGCCAGCACCACGCCCGGCCGCCTTAATCTCCCCAGCGGCGATGTTTACTGCTACACACCGCTGCACCAGGGACTCATTCGAGACAACAACACACGCTGAAGGGGGGGAGGGGGGGGGAGTTTTGAGAAATCTGTTTGATGAACGAAATGGGTTTGATAAGATGTTGAACTTATTGTTGCTTAAGCTTCTTTAAAAAATAACAATCCAACGAACAAGATGAAGAAATAATGCTGTGCATGTAAGTTGGATGATTCCTATAGACAGTTGAACATTCGTGGTTTTCAGCATTAGCACGTGAACATGTGAACCCCGAGATCACGGGTTCATTGACGCGTCGCTCTTGACACTGAACACGTTTCTCCTCCTGCGGAGGGAGCTGGTAGGAACGTCGGGTTGCTCGGTCAATGGCCTGCAGGGTCAACGGCCAGGGCGTGGTGTATTCCGCAAATATGCCCGACTGTGAGGGCGGGCACAAGCCGGCGTGAGTAGGTTAAACGTTGAGTTTTATAAGGGCACCACGGGGTGACCAGCCCCTCCCCACCCAGCCCCACCCCCCACCCAGCCCCACCCTCCCCACCCAGCCCCTCCCCTCCCAGCCCCACCCCCCACCCAGCCCCACCCTCCCCACCCAGCCCCTCCCCTCCCAGCCCCACCCCCCACCCAGCCCCACCCCCCCCCCCCAGCCCCTCCCCTCCCAGCCCTACCCTCCCCACCCAGCCCCTCCCTGCACGACGGACGGACGGACACAATAATCCCCTGTGGGCTGGTGTAACCAGAGGTTCCTACCAGTAACAATCTTGCCAATTGCTTGTTTTTATTTTGTATGTCTCGGCTCTGTCGTGAATAGGTGCATCCTCACGACGATGTTTGTTAACTGAATGTCATTGACAACATGATTAGGTGAAATGTATCCAACCGGCGAGGGTGAATGGTGTCGTGTGCGAAGCTCCGCAGTGGCGTGGAGTGGCTCTGGGGGAGAGGCGTGAGAAGTCGCTCACATTTCATGAATGACTTGATCAAGGCCCCAGCAACACACGTGCACGCGGCGTGTGAGTGAGCGCGTTTCACAGGGCGATTTGGGCAATTAGAACACACGACGGAATTGATTACACCTGCTTGCTTCATCAACAAAAGCCCATCAGGAAACAATTATTCTGAATGTGTTTGTGTGCATTGATTAGAGGCCGTCGATAAATGACGTCACGCACCTGGCGTGACGCTATTTATGGACGTGGGGAGCGGTAGTGCAGCGGTTAGCGCGCTGCGCAAACTCGTGACGATTATCTGAACCGGTCCTGGGCTTCCCCTAGGTCGACTCAGCCTTAAGTGAGTACCTGGTGCGGTGTGTAAACATCACCACTGGGGAGACAAAGGCGGCCCGGCGTGGTGCTGGCCACCCACCCCCTCGTGTACCGTTCCGGCCTTCATAGGTGCTCGCTAACAGCACTTGCCCCTACAGTCTGTTAAGGCTATACGGGGGATCTTTGTAGGTGTGTGTGTGTGTGTAGGTGAGTGTGTGTGTAGGCCAGTGTCTGTCTGTGTGTGTCTGTGTGTGTGTGTGTGTAGGTGAGTGAGTGTCTGTCTGTGTGTGTGTGTGTGTAGGTGAGTGTCTGTCTGTGTGTGTGTGTGTGTGTAGGTGAGTGAGTGTCTGTCTGTGTGTGTGAGTGTCTGTACCGGGGGAATTTCCATCTGGTACAGATGTAGTGTTGTAAAGGACGGACTTCTAAACTTCTTTATGGCACACACTGTTTATTATCTTCACACACAGTCTCCTGACCCTGCACAGCTCACACTCACTCTTCGCTCCTATTCTACGAAGGTACAGCCTTCGGACTTGCTGTCTATCTAATCTCCCCGCTAGCCTAGCGTCCTCCGGCTGGGACCTAGGGGAGGCACACTGACCCGCCGCTGACCCGGCGGGTCCCCGACCTCTGGTCGCTCAGGACCTTCGCCCTCACAAGGGCGGGAAGGCTGGGAGACAGGGTCCTATCCAGGACCTATCTCCCCCGACCACTGGTGACACTGAGCCCCAGCCCTGACAAGGGCTGGAAGGCTTGGTCCAGGGTCCTAGCTGTCTTCAGCCGACTTGGGTCTTCGTGTGGCAGAACTCACCAAGAGCTCTCAGCGCTCTGGCTTTTATACCTGTTCGTGGCCGCGTTGTCCAATCCCCGGCCACCTTGTGGAACCCTCCGATTGGTCCTTCCCAATCTGGCGTTTGGATCCTACCTCACCCCATTTGACCCTGACCGTTTGATTGAGCGGGAAAACATTGTTTACGATCCGCTCTCTCAGTTTGAGAACAGCGAGTAGTTAACACCACTACACAGATATAATGGGAGGCTGATCGACGCCCGGGTGCGATCAAGGGATGGCTCCCTATTGGTCAACCACGTTATGTATGCCGATGATTTGGTAATAGCTGCTCATTCAGAAGAGGAGTTGGAGACGCTGCTGCTGAGACTGGAGCGTGCCACTATGAGGTGGGGCCTTACCATCAGCCCCACCAAAACTAAGCACTTGCCTGGGTATTTTGTAACATCGGACACTCCACCCCCACAACTCCCAATCGGTGATGGGGAAGTTGTGGAGAGAGTGGAGAGTTTCCCATACCTGGGCAGTGTGCTTATGACCGGCTCCAGTTTATCAGCAGAGGTCTCACTCCGAATCAGTCGAGCGGCAATATCTTTTCATCGGTTGCGTAACGCTGTGTGGAAGCTACCTGGTCTGTCGCTCCGCACGAAGCTTCAGGTCTTCTCGGCCACGGTCATTCCCTCCCTTTTCTACGCTTCGCCGGTTGGAAACATTTAGGCTGGCCTGCCTACGATCCATCCTGGGTTTAACCAGGCTGGATTGTGTGAGGAGCTCACAAATCCTTGAAAGATCTGGGCAAAGTCCCATCGGTGAGCTCCTCCGGCAGGCAAGGCTGCGTTGGCTGGGTCATGTAGCCCGCATGCCCAGCCACCGCATGCCTAAACAGCTTTTGTTCGGCCTGATCGAGGGGGCTAAACGGGCGCGGCACGGGCTAGAGAAGAGATGGAGTGATGTGGTACAGGAGGACGTGGAGCTGAGTGGACTTGCCGATGACTGGTACCAGCGGTGTCAAGATCGGCCTCTGTGGAGGAGGCTCGTGAAGGATGCTACTGGGCAGTTGGAGGCAGTCTCCCTCCAACAACAACGGAGGGCGGAGGAGCGACGCTCACAACAACGAGCGGAGTGCCGGGTGGCTAAAGCACAGCAAGTTGGTACAGTAGGGGGCACAGGTGGTGCATCAGCCAGTCATCTCGGTCAGTCGACCCGTGGCACCTGGGTCTGCCCCGTGACCTCCTGCCAGCGGGCGTTCGACACTTCACGTGGCCTCAAGGTGCACATGGCCTGGCACAAGCGTCGTGGTGACGTCACCGCCACTTAGTGGCGAATGGCGGTTGTTGTGTCACTGTGTGTGTGTCACTGTGTGTGTGTCACTGTGTGTGTGTGTGTAGGTGCTGCTGCTGCTGCGTGTGACGAGGTGGTGTGGCTCGACTCGTCACAGCGGCAGTGGAGGAGCCGCGCGCCGCGATGTCGCGCGCCAGCGCCTCGGCCACGCGGCAGACGGCGCCACGTAGCGCTGCGTTCGCCGCTGGGCACCATCGCACCGCCCCCCATCCCCCCTCCTCCTCCTCATCGCTGCTTCTCTCGCGGCGGCCTTCTACTCGCGAGTGGGGTAAGAGAGATCGCCGTCGTTGAGAAGCCAGGCTCGTCGCGCGGTGTCGTGACGGGGGAGGGGGGGGGCTGCGGTGGCGATGTCGGGTCAATGAATGGCGACGCGTCGCTGTGAAGATCGTCGAGGGAGAAGTCTGCACGCCGCTGCTGCTGCCGCTGCTGCTGCTGCTGCTGCGTTCGCTCGCGCTGGTCACGGCGCCGCCGAGCGGCTGTCCGTCCACGCGCCCGTCTGTGCGTCCGTCTGCCTTCCCCATCGCCGCAGGGCGCTGTCCGCGGTCGTGGCACCGGGTGCGAACATCATCTGCGGCAAGATTCCGGGACTGTCGCCACGGCAGCGGGCGCTGTGCCGGAGCCGTCCAGACGCGATGGTCGTGGTCGGTGAGGGCGCGCGGCTGGGAATCGGCGAGTGCCGGCACCAGTTCCGATTCAGCCGCTGGAATTGCTTGGCGCTGGGTGAGGAGACGGTGTTCGGCCAGGAGCTCAAAGGCGGTGAGCGCCAGTGTAAAAATTTTTTCCAAAATTTTACACTTAAGGGAAAACAAATTAAATATTTAATTACCAAGTATTTAATACTGCAGACAATCATCTGACCCATAGGTGGCAGCCATCTCAAGCCAGAGGACGAGAGGACTCTAGCCGCCACGCATATAAAGGATTTATAGTGAAAAACTTTGTTTTTACGGGTTAAACTTATTGCTGGCTCCCTACACCCCTTTAATCCGCTGATTTCCCCTGACCGCCTGGGCAAAGGCCTCCATTCACAACATGAATAACACCGGTGACATTGGGAGACACCCCTGTCGCACACCTGACCCAGTTGGTATCTCCTCAGAGAGGACTCCATGTATCAGCAGGCTGCCCGCGAGCTTATGATGCAGCAGTTGCCTTACAACCCCCCTGGTGCGTGCGCTCCCCCACACGAGCAGGTAGCCGAGAAGCGGCCTTCCAGCACGCGGTGATCTCGGCCGCCGTGGCGTACGCCATCACGGCGGCGTGCGGCCGGGGCGACCGGAGCGAGTGCGGCTGCGACGGCGCCAAGCGGGGCGGCTTCTACGACGCGCAGGGGGGCTGGCGCTGGGGCGGCTGCTCGGCCGACCTCAGCCACGGCCTCGAGTTCTCGCGCCTCTTCGTGGACGCGCGCGAGGTCAAGCGGAACACGCGCACGCTCGTGAACCTGCACAACAACGTCGCCGGGCGCAAGGTGCGTGGGCGCGCGGGTGCCCTACCTTGCTGCTCGTCTTCCCACGACGCCTTTCAATCGGCTGTCTCCGCAGATCACGACGACACGCGCCGTCCGTTTACAGACCTCGCTTCTCCATTTGAATCGGAAAGGTTGATGTCATTCATCGGCGCGCGACGACTTCATCTACTCGTGAACGCGATCCGTAGGGGGCGTGCGGCGGTGGTATAACGGGTCGGCGGATCGGAAGTCTTCGCTTGGGTGCTCCGGGCGCGGCACGACGTTCTAATTGCGGCGGCGAAATGAGCAACGCCGCAGTTAGGTGACCTGGTGCGCCACGTGCGGCGGGGTGAAGGGGGGGGGGTTATCCAAGACGTGTGGTCAGTGTGGGAGAGTAGAGCAACGTGGCCTCGAGTGGGGAGGAGGGCTTTCTGACAGCAGTGGTGCCACAAAGCAGGTTGCAGCACTGCACCTTTACCTGTCCCTTGCACCTGACATTGGCGGCTCCGTTTCCACTGAGGACCTCCTCCTTCCAAGGTCCTCCAGGTCAGCGCAGCCTAAGAGCAACTCATAATCAACGTTTTTGGGTTTAGATCGCGTTATTTATAAATGTGTCGTAACCCTCCACCACCCGACACGGCCAATCAGTAAAAAAGTGTCACGTAGGACAAAAGACAAATAGTTCACTGCTTTAGCCCACCGGTGTGAAGTGTGAAACCACAACATTTACAATTTGAGTACGACGTTTCGCTGGTAATTGCATCCAGCATCATCGGGCAATTCGCCAGAATGGTGAGGCTTTGCTGTGTCTCCCGTTCTTATATAGAGCAGCAGCAGCAGCAGGGTGACGTCATCATTAACTCATCAACTCATCAGGTGCAAAGATTCAAGGGGGGAGAGCCTCACCATTCTGGCGAATTGCCCGATGATGCTGGATGCAATTACCAGCGAAACGTCGTACTCAAATTGTAAATGTTGTGGCTTCAACACACCGGTGGGCTAAAGCAGTGAACTATTTGTCTTTTGTCAACGTGACACTTTTTTTACGTGTCGGGTGGTGGAGGGTTACGACACATTTATAAATAACGCGATCTAAACCCAAAAACGTTGATTATGAATAACATTGGTCGCAAAAGCCTACGTGTTAAGAGCAACTCGCCCGGTGCTTTCACTTTCCCTGCACGGCCACGGGGTTGCAGGTGGCCACCCACCCAGCCAGCCAGCCACCTCCTGCTCGTGGCGACACGGCGACACTGGGCTGCTGCTGCTGCTACCCTTGCAGCTCGTCTGCCCCGGTGTTCCTTGAGTGCTCTCGACAGGGGTCTCCTCTCCCCCTGATCCCACCTGCAGGCCCATCATTGAATGAAGGCGCTCGCGTGCCATGCAAGGAATGTCGGTAAAGTCATTTAGGTGAAAAAAAAAACAAATTTGCTGTGGTTGTCCCACCTGATGACGGAAGCTTGTGTTACCTCCGAAACGTTGTGATTGAGTTTAGTTATTTTTTATAATTTTTATTTTCACCCACGTGACTTTACCGAAAGAACCACGGAGTATGGATCCTTGCAGTTACGAAAACTTTGAATCTAGAATGCAAGGAATTATCATTACGCCCGTGGGGCCCTGTTTCCTCTGCAGGCGATTTCCCCAAACCGAGCACTCCTCCAGATCCAATCCCAGGCAGGCGCTGAAATGTCTTGGGGGTGAAAACAAAACCATCTCTCGTCCCAACCCCGCGTACGGCAACCCCTCACGCACACTCCCTCGCTTGACCTCTCCACCCGCCACCCCACCCCTTCCCTCCCCACTCTCCCCCCCCCCCCCACTTGTCCCCACCTACCTCCCCGATGCTCTCCTGCCCTCTCGTCTCTCTCTCCCCCCCACACGCCGCCAGGTGCTGGAGGAGAAGATGAAGCCGGTGTGCAAGTGCCACGGAGTGTCGGGCTCGTGCACCACCAGGACGTGCTGGGCCACGCTGCCCCAGTTCCGCGAGGTGGGCTCCGCGCTCAAGCGCAAGTACGACGAGGCGGTCCACGTGGAGCCGGTGCACGCCGGCCGCTACCGCCGCCGCTACCCCGCCTTCCTCAAGACGAGGCGCTCGCGCGCCCACCGCAAGCCGCTCCGCACGGAGCTCGTGTTCACCAAGAGCTCGCCCAACTACTGCGAGGAGGACTGGCTGACGGGCAGTGTGGGCACGCGCGGCCGCCCGTGCGACCGCAAGTCGCCGCACGCCGACGGCTGCGAGCTGCTGTGCTGCGGCCGCGGCTACAACACGCGCCAGTACACGCGCTCGTGGCATTGCGAGTGCAAATTCCGCTGGTGCTGCTACGGGCGCTGCAGCGCGTGCAGCAACTGCCCAGTAGCGTCCTTCACGAGCCTCCTCCACTGAGGCCGATCTTGACACCGCTGGTACCAGTCATCGGCAAGTCCACTCAGCTCCACGTCCTCCTGTACCACATCACTCCATCTCTTCTCCAGCCCGTGCCGCGCCCGTCTAGCCCCCTCGATCCGGCCGAACAAAAGCTGTTTAGGCATGCGGTGGCTGGGCATGCGGGCTACATGACCCAGCCAACGCAGCCTTGCCTGCCGGAGGAGCTCACTGATGGGACTTTGCCCAGATCTTTCAAGGATTTGTGAGCTCCTCACACAATCCAGCCTGGTTAAACCCAAGATGGATCGTAGGCAGGCCAGCCTAAATGTTTCCAACCGGCGAAGATGCTCCACCAGGGGGGTCCACGTTTCGCAAGCGTAGAGAAGGGAGGGAATGACCGTGGCCGAGAAGACCTGAAGCTTCGTGCGGAGCGACAGACCAGGTAGCTTCCACACAGCGTTACGCAACCGATGAAAAGATATTGCCGCTCGACTGATTCGGAGTGAGACCTCTGCTGATAAACTGGAGCCGGTCATAAGCACACTGCCCAGGTATGGGAAGCTCTCCACTCTCTCCACAACTACACATGCACACACACATACACACACACACACACGGCACACACACACACACACTGGCCCCACACTCTCACACACAGCACACACACATACATGCACACGCGTGCACAGAATCGTGTAAATATACACAATTGCATTCAAACTTTGTTATATTATTTTAATGCAGCTTATGCCCTGCAACGATTATGTATTTACTGTATATAAATAATACAATATAGATAGAGCCGTAATTTGTACTATACTGTGGATACGTGTTCTGTACAGCATCCCTTTCTATGCATGAATTTCACGCTTAATTATTGTACACATTTTCTTACACACATATATGGGCCCAGTGTATATATGTCTGTGTGTGTCTAATACACGCACAGTCCGTTTTGGAAATTCGCTGCTGAATAGCTTACGGGGCCTTGAGGAATGTGTGTGTCCAGACTTCACCAGGCTGGTCAGTAGAGGTCACTTATTAAAGACACGCTCTATATACAACTGTGTAGATACATATAAGGTTAATTTCATTGAATAGTTTTGCTTTATTAAAGACAACATTCCGTACTGTATAGTAGCCTGACACGCATGACCGCTTATCTATGCATTAATAACATGCTTTTAAAAATATATATATGCTTATGAACTATGAAGTATTTTCTGAATGCATCTATACGGATACATTTACCCAAGAGTTGTACATGTACAATGTTTAAGTGTTTAGTGCAGCATGCATCTGTGATTCTAATATAGTATGTACATTCCACAGCATATAATTGTACATATAGGACAACGTTTAAATGATGTAAATATCGTAAATACTGAAGTATATTTCGTATGCCTGTGTAAAGTAGTAACTTGGCGGGAGACGACTCTGACGGGTAGCACACCTTTTATTAACACCAACTTATTTTACACGGGTGGCAACTGCCACATAACCCACGAGGTTCCCCTGAGCTATACCCACACGGGCTCTTACGCCCCGTAGCTTCTTGGAACACACCCGGCTGGGTTATTAGTCTCGACTCTGGGTCCCACAGCCTGGTTCCACACGGACACCAGGCCCCGGGTCCCACAGCCTCGCCTCTGAGCCGCACAGGGTCCCGGCCCTTACAAGGACAGCGGGGCTAGGGGTCTCAGGGCCCTATCTCTTCAACTCCGTCTTCGATCTTCAGCTGGTAATAACTCCCCGAGTGTTCTCGCGCGTCCCCCTTTATAGTCCTCCATGCGGACGTCGCTGAGAGCACCCACCCAAGTTGACCAATCACTCAGCGCGCTGCCCACGATCCTGTTTCCCATATCGTGTCTGCGTGCACAAGCACGCACCCAGCGCCGCCCCGTGATCCATCACTGTCGGTGTGCGTCAACACCCCCACACTCGATGTAGCCACGCCCGGCGCGCGCACACACACGCCCCCACCTTGTCGGCGCGCACCGCCACTACATATGTGCCGGAGCAAATGCAAACAAACGGAATTAAATGAACTAAAGTAATGCCTTCACTACAGTAAAGTAATGCCTTCACTATTTAAGGCCACCCCACAGAGACGATCACCCCTCTCTGTACCTGTGTTGCCCGCTTTGTGTATCTTGGTGACATCTGTCTGCTTATATGTCTGTCTATAATTTTTTGCTGGTTAGATTTTATGTCGCTATTTCATTATACCTGATGATGATTGCTTGTGCTGCAATCGAAACGTCGTATGCTATTAATTAATTTATTATTTTTTCTTTATACGTGACTTCACCGAAAGAACCAAAGAATAATTCCTGCAGTCACGAAAGCTCCAAATCTTCTTGTTTCTTTCGGTAAAGTCACGTAGAAGGGAAGTAATAAAATAATAAAAATAAAACATAATAAAACAATTCTCACGACGTTTCGGCTACAACGCAAGCAGCCGTCTTCAGGTGAAGAATGAGACACTACCAAACTAGGAGCTTATATATAAGCTGCATTAGGGGTTGAAGAGCGCCTTAACAAAAAGAATGTGCATGTGAAGAGGGATTTAGCATATTCATGGAAAATGCGTAGGCGTTGGGCGGGGGGGTGTCAAAGTCATATTATGCCCATGCATTATGCAGGATCAGCAGCAACCAAGGGGGGTGCAGGGATTAGCAGTAACAAAGGAAAGGAATGTTAATGATATGTAGCTGCAGTTACTCAACAACCACGTAGAAAACTAAAGTATAAACTACATAAAAAACTAAAGTATAAACTGCATCGCACCATCAGTATACTTACTATACTCTATAATAAGCTGAGTTACTAACAGCAAGTAATACATTACAATTTTACCTCGTAAAAATTCTATAATATGCTTCCATCTAAACCTTATTCTCTTACATCACACGAGCATATACCGTACTATATACTGCCATAGATAAACCCAACATTAAATTATATACTGTATTGCTGTAAACCAACCTATATCTTATACATTTAATATCACACTATGTATTATTCTACACACCCTAATGTGTATCGAAATGGTTTATTACGTCCTTCCAATGATTGCTGAGCCAGAATCCATCTTCTCGGTTAAAGTTGTCTCTGTGTTTGTATATGTGGATCGCCTCATGAACGAATCTCTCATGATAGCCAGATGGCTTGCAGAGAACCTCTGTCTTGGAGAAGTCAATATCATGTGAGCCCACTGAGTTGTAACAGTGATCTGCCACGGCTGAGGTGTTAGTCCTACCGTGTTTCAGGTCAGCTTTATGTTCACGGATGCGGTCCGAGACATGTCGTTTGGTTTCCCCAATGTAACTGCTACCACAGAGGCAACTTAGTTTGTAGACGCCAGGGTACTGTATGTCTGGAACCACATCTTTTACAGACGGTACCAGATCACGGATTTTATGTACTGTGTTGAATCGGACCTGGATCTTGTGTTTAATCAGGATTTTGGAGATCTTTTTTGTGACCCCAGCAATGTAGGGTAAGGTGATGGTCTTGAAAGGCTCCTCAACAGGATCCTTCTTGATGGTTGGAGTGATGGCTTTGCGGATTGTATAGTCGGAGTAACCATTTGCCTTAAGAGCTTGGCGTACGTGTTTGAGTTCACTGGAAATGTGTTCATGGTCGGAGATGCATTGGGCTCTATGATATAGAGTCTTGATGAGGGAATTCTTCTGAGATGGATGGTGGTGGGAATTCCCTCATCAAGACTCTATATCATAGAGCCCAATGCATCTCCGACCATGAACACATTTCCAGTGAACTCAAACACGTACGCCAAGCTCTTAAGGCAAATGGTTACTCCGACTATACAATCCGCAAAGCCATCACTCCAACCATCAAGAAGGATCCTGTTGAGGAGCCTTTCAAGACCATCACCTTACCCTACATTGCTGGGGTCACAAAAAAGATCTCCAAAATCCTGATTAAACACAAGATCCAGGTCCGATTCAACACAGTACATAAAATCCGTGATCTGGTACCGTCTGTAAAAGATGTGGTTCCAGACATACAGTACCCTGGCGTCTACAAACTAAGTTGCCTCTGTGGTAGCAGTTACATTGGGGAAACCAAACGACATGTCTCGGACCGCATCCGTGAACATAAAGCTGACCTGAAACACGGTAGGACTAACACCTCAGCCGTGGCAGATCACTGTTACAACTCAGTGGGCTCACATGATATTGACTTCTCCAAGACAGAGGTTCTCTGCAAGCCATCTGGCTATCATGAGAGATTCGTTCATGAGGCGATCCACATATACAAACACAGAGACAACTTTAACCGAGAAGATGGATTCTGGCTCAGCAATCATTGGAAGGACGTAATAAACCATTTCGATACACATTAGGGTGTGTAGAATAATACATAGTGTGATATTAAATGTATAAGATATAGGTTGGTTTACAGCAATACAGTATATAATTTAATGTTGGGTTTATCTATGGCAGTATATAGTACGGTATATGCTCGTGTGATGTAAGAGAATAAGGTTTAGATGGAAGCATATTATAGAATTTTTACGAGGTAAAATTGTAATGTATTACTTGCTGTTAGTAACTCAGCTTATTATAGAGTATAGTAAGTATACTGATGGTGCGATGCAGTTTATACTTTAGTTTTTTATGTAGTTTATACTTTAGTTTTCTACGTGGTTGTTGAGTAACTGCAGCTACATATCATTAACATTCCTTTCCTTTGTTACTGCTAATCCCTGCACCCCCCTTGGTTGCTGCTGATCCTGCATAATGCATGGGCATAATATGACTTTGACACCCCCCCGCCCAACGCCTACGCATTTTCCATGAATATGCTAAAGCCCTCTTCACATGCACATTCTTTTTGTTAAGGCGCTCTTCAACCCCTAATGCAGCTTATATATAAGCTCCTAGTTTGGTAGTGTCTCATTCTTCACCTGAAGACGGCTGCTTGCGTTGTAGCCGAAACGTCGTGAGAATTGTTTTATTATGTTTTATTTTTATTATTTTATTACTTCCCTTCTACGTGACTTTACCGAAAGAAACAAGAAGATGAATCCCTGCAGTCACGAAAGCTTTAAATCGAAAAATGAAAGCTCCAAAGTTAAGATTTCACTACACTCATTCATTAAACATGGGGCCACTATTTAAAATATTATTAATAATTCCAAGCGTTTGGAGTGGAAACAGAGAAGGAATTATAATTGAATGCGCTTTTTTTCAAAAGTATAACGTACTTCAATGTTGTGGGGCATCTAAGATTTGTATCGTCAGTTTAACCTGTGAAAATAATCACAAAACCCCGCTATCCCAGTCTACTACTGTGTGTATGTACATGCATCTGTACTTCTGTGTATGTCCACCCGTGTGTTTATTCACACTTGTTTATGTGGATATGTACATGCGTGAATGTGTGTGTATGTACAATCATTTGTTTGCACATTTGTTCGTGTAGTAGAACGCAATCCCTTTGTACGTACACTGCTGTGTATGTACACTCGTGTGTGTATGCGCACTTGTATGCATGTGCACCCGTGTGTGTATGTATGAGGCAGTGTGTATGCACATTCGTGTATGTTTCTACAGCGCTGTGTATGTCCACTCGTGTGTGGGTGTGTGTACATGGGGGTGTATATGTGTACTCGTGTATGATTATGTACTGGAACAAATGAGTTTTAATATTGTGTCGTACAAAGAATGTAGGGGCAACGTGGTAGGAATGAGACTCCCCGCTCGTGGTGCTAAATGAATGAAAACAGCGCCACTGAGCAGACAGAGCCCCGCCCCTACAGCTCGTGCGTGTGACGTCATGAGTGTGACGTCATGAGTGTGATCAGCGGACAGCCACGATGCTGCCAGGTGAGGGTGAACTTGTGTGATGGAGATGCTTCGCCTGAAACTCGCCTCCACACGTGTTCGCTATGAAGATTGTAGCAATAAGCGACGATCAGTCATCTTTAACCTATCAGGTCTTTATTGTTCTGCAAGTAAATTAACGTTAAAAAGCGTAGAAACACATGCACACTCGTGTGTGAATGCACACCGCTGTATATACAGTCGTGTTTGGATGCACACTCGTGTGTGTATGTCTACTCGTCCGTGTTTTTTAAAGGAAACATGGTAGCAATAACGTACGATCAGTCATCTTTAAAAACAAATCAGGTCTTTATTAATCTGCAAGAAAACTCACGTTAATACTCGTATCGACATCTTTATTAATACGCATGCTCAAACAGGAAGGAACTAGGCAAATTATTTCCCAATAGGAATTCAACAGTTCAAAGATATTCTTAAAATCAAACGCTACCAATTTAAGCAGTAACTTGCCAATTTTTAAAACCTGATACCACATATAGATTCTCAAAGCAAACGGCAATATATATATATATTTGATCTCAAATTGTATAAAGCGGTATGATTAACTTTGAATATCGGCATGCGGTAAAAGGTTAACCAATTGATATCCTACCACTTTAATAGTTTAGCCTGGCAATTATTCAATAATAAAGGATTTTGGTAAACATTCAAACTTTTTTACATTTTTGTAAAATCGCCTGAAGCTGGTTGTAATCACCAGCAAAACATCATACTCAAATTGTAAATGTTGTGGGTTTACTCTCCAACACACTGGTAAGCTTAAGTAGTCACTAATTGGCACATTTTGTTTCCGCGACAAACCTTACTAATTGGCTGTCAGGTGGTGGTGTGTTAACACATTTATATTTACGCGATCTAACCCAATACACCTTTATGGATATTGGCCACGAAAGCTGATGTGTTAAACCAAATTAATTATACTGTTGTTGGTAAATAGAAAATGTTAGTTGTTTACATTTCCTCAGATACAAGCAGCACGAGACTGACCTGGAGGAGATTTTAGATCCAAATTCACTTTTAATTTCCTCATTTTTTGTTTCACCAGTAATATGGGATGTATTTTGTGAATTTTGGGTTTTCCACCTGCAATTAGAGGCTTGGAAATGTTTACCCTCCACCTCTACAGCATGCCCATGAATTTGTCTATTTTTCTGTGACACAAATGTTCGTTCATCAGGATATAGCTGCTTTGGAACACAGTGCAAGGTAACATTATTAAGCTGTTTTTGTGATAGTGGTTTTTGAGGTGTTTCATACATTTTTGCTTCACCTTTTAGTTCAGAACTAAATTTCAGTGGGTGACTTAATATTTGGCTTTCACATGCATGCTTTTTCGCCTTTTCCTCCGCTTTTTCTTTGGCCTTGCGTGCCTCTTCCTCGGCGATCATTTTCCCAGTGAGTGCTTGCAGCTCCAGCTCACTTGCAGACTGCGTGTGCTGGTGGGAGTGTTCGGGAACGGCGTTACTGCTGCCGTTTGACACATCTGGGAGCCAAATGCCACCTTGATCCACATCCACAGACTGACTTGGCACGGAGATCAAACAGAACACAGTTTCTCCCACAGCTCCTCGCTGATGCATGCCGGTCCGGACTCCAAGCAGGCTACGTGGCATCTGACCACCACTTGCTTCATGTGTCTTGTCACCCTGAAGAATACCCTCCTTTTTATCTGTATGCAACACAGATCTATGTTCACCTGCTGTTTCTTGTATGTGGCCCTTTCTTGAGTGAAATGCATGATCAGCACTTGTTGAGGTACTGTCCGGATATTTTAACTGCATGTACGTTATGTCATCTGAATGCATTTTATGTTTGTTGATTTCATGGTTTGACTGCGAATTTCTCCAAAAATATGAATCCTGATTTAGTACAGGTAACACAAGTGATGGAGGTGGTATTTGCTTTGAGTACAACAATTGTTTGTCTAGGCCTTCTTTTACATGAATGTAGTTTACAGAATTGTTGTCATTTGTAGACTTCCTCACACTGTGACCATTGTCTTGATTTTGGCGCTCAGTTTCCCAGTGTGCCTTGGGGACAATTCGCACCCATGGGTCTGTGAATGGAATGTATTCAACACGAGCTGTTCTAAGTTTTTGTTTGCTTTCACCAGTAGAGTCAATGCTGTTTTCATTGCTTGCATGTTGATTTTGACGAGATGTATTCTCTTTATATTGAGGAATGTAATCTGGTGGTTTGATGTATGTGGGCAGCTGTACATTTTGATATTTCATTTGTGATTCAGGAGGCATAAATCTGTCTGGGGAAAATTCTGCTGATGACTTGTATTGCCCATTTTCATGTGTACTCGTATGACAACACACGTTTTTCAATTGAACTTGTGTTGTTGGTCCCTTGTAGCAATCTTTGCTTCTCATTTGGTACATCTCGTATGTTGGCGGTGGAGGCCTGAATGTTTGAGGTTTTTCAATCTTCTCTGTTGGTAGGGGAGTTGCTTCAAAGTATTGTTTTCCTGTGTACAATATTGCATGTGCATCTGATGTTGCCTGGAGGGAAGTGCTTCCTTTGCCTGGATTCACCAACATGTCCTTGCTGTCCTGACCACACTGACTTGAGGAGTAATACATCCCTGACATGTCCTGGTAGTCACTACAGCAATGGCTTGATACATATTTGGAATTCCCTTTTTCTCTGCTATTCCTGTGCATATTTTTACTTTGATCGGTCAATAACGCGTAGTCTGGATTTATTTTACTTTGTTGCAGCTGTGTAGTCTGTGGTGCAGAGTTCTGAGATAATTCCAGGGTCGGAGGTTCAGCCTTGTATGGTGGAGGCTGTGGGTAGGTGCTGGGGCGTGGGATTGTGTCTGCATTAGCTGGGTAGCCGTGCAATCCAGAGTATTCCGAGGGAAGAGTCGAGTCACGAGACACTGCAGGGTACGGTGGGGGGGTTGCCTCGCGAGACACTGCAGTCTGGTTGAAAGGGCCATGCTGCACTGTGTTGTGTGATGGGGCTTGATCTCGTAACCCTGCAAGGTAGGCAGGCGGAGGGACGTCAACATGAGGCGGTTGGTGGATTGCGTAGTCCAGCAGCACGCTGAAATCCTGCCCACGGCGCCGCCAGTAACTCACGCTTTCATCGGATCCCTCCAATAATGGAAGCTGGTTTTCAAAGTTCCTGCAGAACAAAATAAATATTGTGACCAAATTGCATCAACACTAGAACGCTTTTAGCATTTGTAACTTTCTGCTTTTTCTTTTCAATGAGCCATTGCTTAAATCCTGGGTCAGGGGTAGACATCAATCATGTGCGAGCGTGTGTTTTGTAGAGCATGCTGTTTTGTATTCATTTTTTATACATGTTTTTGAAACATTTAGGACATCTTAAAGAGTTTAACTATTGGAACAATATTTTAAGTGCTGGTGACTAATTAATCATATTCAAAAGGATTACAGTGTCTTTGTGAACGCCTTATACAGTGTATACAGCATCGCATCCCCTTAAGAATTTTACAACACTGTCTTTTAAGCAGTTTCTCTGCCAATTCGTAATCGGATGCAGACCATTCATTGAAAACAACGACGGGCCATTTCAAATCAAGACATGCCCTTTGGCTCAGTCTTTGTATTATATTTGCCATGTCTGTTACAAGGGTGACAACATTTTATTGGTATTTCATGGGTTTGGAAGAAACTTTCAGTATGTGGGGTGGGGGGCATGAACATCAGCATAATAATCCCCAAAACGGAAGCCAAGACCGTGAAGTTGATGTTGCCTTGGTGAAATCCAAACTTCAACATACCATGTCTGAGCTCATATGTCTTCAGGAGTACATCTTTCACATAGCCGGTGTACCACCCTGTTGCCAGTTGATTGTGATTACTTTCTACTCACCCACATAAATGATGAGAGTGTAAAACCAAACCGTGGCCGAATGAGTTGTGGCGTAAAGAACTGCAGTTGTTCCACTGAGTAACTATCCATGGCATAAATGATGCATGCAGCACTTTAAAACGAGACAAAAATAAAATAATGTGCCTGGTACGGCTGCCAGGATGCAACCACAGCAAGCTTACCAGGGATTCTCATTTCGGTCAATTATATTGTATTTTAATTGCACCAACAGTGGGCATTCATATAATCTGCCCACAGGTGTATATCTAGGCATATAACTGCATCGATTAACATTTGAAAATGATTCTTGTGATCAGAGTACTTGCAGAGAATTGTGCACGTAAGAATTAATAGTTTAAAATGTGTGTATATTGTTTGACTGGTCAGCATAAATCCTGCAGCCTATTGATGTGTTAGATAGGGGTGTTCAAGCATCACGTAAAGGTATCTATGTGGTGTTTGGAAATCTTAACTCCTGGTTTATTGCCAGAAAGGGTGAAACCTATTCTATTTAAGTATTAATAGTCGACGTAATGCACTCTTGTCACATTCTATGCATAAGCCAGTGTTTTTTTATAGGCATACAGTAAGTACTGTATAAGCAGCATATATGCATACATATACATTTGTGTAATCTGTTCGTTTCTCAAAGGAAATTATGTTACAGCTGTTCAAACAGAGTACAAGCACATTTCATTTCAGGCAAATGACACAGCAGTCAAAGAAAGGAAATGATGTCTAAAAATGCTGAACTTTTTTGACGGTGCGTTTTTCTCCAGCGAGCTCCTCACCTTATGGTCACAGGGGGGCTTTGGGGCTGCATTTGCCCCTCTTCATAGTTCGCCTTTTCACTTACGAGCTCTGCCCTTTCCCTGGAGGGCTCGGCCCTTGCGGGGTGCTCTTGTAGTGGCAGGCTGGAGTGACGTGTGGCGCGGGGAGCGGGCGGTGCGTCGTGCCACACATCCTGGCCAGGAAACCCCTGCTCCAGCCCTGACCGGGGCGGCTCCATCCGGAGTGGAGGCTGTGTGCTGCTGCTGCTGCCGGATGTCGGCCTCCTGCCCGACCTGAAGCCATGGGAAGCCAGCAGGTCGGCAACGCTGTACATATTCTTCAGTAGCCGGCGGTTTTGTTCAAGGCCACTGTCCTTCACTGCGCGCACACTCCCACTCTCCGCTTCCTGCTGAACGGTTATTCAGGATGAGAGTGCCTGATTTGCAACAACAACAAAACATATTTAATTATTCTTGTAATTGTTTTCGGAATAAAGTACTTCACGAAAATGAATGTACCACAACAAGAAATGGAGTTGAAAATATATTTCATAGTCTAAATACAAAGTAATTTAAACACGTGGCATAATACCAGCAAGCTAAGCAATTACATGAATCGGGATCATCTCTACATTGTCTAAATACCCTCTAAGTGAACCAAGTATGGAAATTAATGTAATGGAAATGGATGATAAAGACACGTGCCTTTTTTATCCCCACTCTTATCTGTGCCATCTCGTACCGCTTAAAAGTATATTTTTCAAGAGTTAAAGAAACATTGTATTCAAAGATCATTTTAAAACTCTTGTTTTTATCAAACTTAACTCCTCCTTTGCCATTATCTTAGCTCTACGCACATTTCATGGTGCACATTTCTCTGTAAATACTTTTTGACAGCAATGTGAATTTAAATGAAAGGTTCATCTGGAGAAAGGTTCACTCTGGCAAGCGTTCCCATTGTGCAAACACATGGACATTCCACACTGCCGATTTTTTTTCGTTTGAAAAATACTTAAGGTGGTGCCGTCCCACGCTGCAGACCCAGATTTAAAGAGCAATCTGGCCCAAGATTGCTGGGGTTTTTTCACCAACACAAGTCTGTAAATATGGGCAAACATTTTAATTACGGTATGTGCCGAGAATGCAGCCATGGCTTAAATCCCACTCCTCGTGCCATTAATTTCTTCAGACCCAGTGTGTGAATGTGTACAACAAATAGGACTGTGTTCAATTGCCAGCAGCCTTCCTCAGGCTGCACCTGTACCAACTGGGGGAACTGCTTTCACCCGAGAGCCGTGACCTGCTATGCTGAGAATTTGATACATCTGGAGATTGGGGAAAGATGGAGGTTGGTATGGTTTAGTCATTACTACACCCATGATGCAATTTCAAAGCATTCCCGTAGAAGGAATTAGAAGCAAGGCCAATCATCTGGTTTTCATGTGCATGGTGGAAAATGTACAAAAAAGTCCTCTAAAAGCTATTCGTACTTTACGCACAAATGTAAGATATTCTAAAACGCTAGCTTTTTTCAGGAAGCAGATTAAAAAGGTGGGTAATTAAATTACAGTACTACATGAAGTGTTATTTGGCGGTAAATCCATCAATGAATATACATTTTAGAATTCCCTTGTCATCCGTTTTTGCTTCGGTGCCAATATAAATGTAAACTAATCAGACACAGGTGCATAATGGTACTCATACGTGAACTTCAAAGTCACAGTGGCAGGTGCAACTCTGAACCAGGTGTGGCACTGCAACAAAGTACTGGATGATTTACTGCAACACTCATTCAATAAACAGCATTGGTAAAGAAGCTCTCCTAACCGCTCATGGCCATTTGCATCGTTGGAGAGTTGTATTTAAGTCAAGGAAATCCAAACAGCAGTTTTTAGATGTGTTGTTGCTGCCCTTGTATTACGTTCATAAAATAATTTGGTAGGACATAAAGACAAACTGTACAGTTGTCTGCCTTAAGGCTTTAACACAGGATATGAGACATCGTGTCTCTGGACCTTGCAGTGTACCTCAAGGGTGGGGTATGACATAGTTGTTGGGAGTATTTGGCCGAGATGACCTCAAACACCCACATTTAATACTTGTGCCATTATTGCAATGCGGAAAGACACACCTAAACTTTGAATCATGTTTTAAAAAGTACTCTGGAGTAAAATCATTAATGTCGACATCTTAGTCTGTGAAAAGTCTGCCTTTGTTTCATTGTCAGACGGGATATTGTTCTCACACAATAGGCCATTGTAGATTGTACAAAATCAGTATATTCGTGCCTGAGAGTAAACTTATGAGCATACACACACCAATGTAAAGCTATGTGGTAGGCAAACTTACGTGCCAAAGTGTGCGTCTTTGTGGGCTCTTAACTTTGTTTGCATTTGGGTGAGTGTGTGTCTCTTGATTATTCACCCAGCACACCATTACCTCATTCCTGCGGAGGGAGCTGGTAGGAACGTCGGGTTGCTCGCTCAATGGCCTGCAGGGTCAACGGCGGCGTGGTGTATTCCGCAAATATGCCCGACTGTGAGGGCGTGCACAAGCCGGCGTGAGTAGGTGAAACGTTGAGTTTTATAAGGGCACCACGGGGTGACCAGCCCCTCCCCACCCAGCCCCACCCCTCCCATTTCTGGATGCACGACGGACGGACGGACGGACACAATAATCCCCTGTGGGCTGGTGGAACCAGGAGGTTTCTAGCGGTGACATTAATGCTGCGTCACTCCACCAAGTAACGAATGGAGGATCAACCGACACAGCCGAGGCGCTCCCCGTGTCTCTCCCTCTCCCCGTGGCGGCGGCGTGGATTTACCTCCTGCCCCCCCCCCCCCCCGCAGTGCCCCCCTCCACTCGTTCAGAGTGAACAGCGGCACGCGGCGCTGAGCGCCTGTGACCCACAGACACCGACTCGCGGTGCCGCGTCCAGAGTGAACACCGCCATGCTGTTGACAAGCCTCACCTCGTGGTGGTTGTTGTTGTGGTTGTTGTTGTGGTTGTTGTTGTTGTTGTTGTGGGCAGGTCGCTTCTGAGAACGAGAGCGGTACAGCAGCTCAAGCGGGCTTGGCCTGGTAACAAACACGAAGAACAAAAACTGCGTTAATATCTACAGTGAACCAAAGTTACAGAGTAGCGAGCCGCGTGAAGACAAATTTATCTTGAGCGAGAGAATTAAACTTGAACGCCATCAGGCGAGGGCAGGAGGCAAGGCCCCGCGGGGCAAAGTTCCAATCTGGACATCGATTCCAACACTCGCTGCTACTCAGTTGACATCCCTGAGAGAGAGAAACAGCCACAACAACCACCACAACAACCACAATAACAACCACGACGATGAGAATTTCTCACCTCGGATTTCAGTAAGCACGGAGCAGCGGCAGCAACTTCCTGTTACCTCGTGACGTCACGCGGCAGCAGCAGGTGACATGACGTCACTGTCGGGTTACAAGCCACGCTCCTCCCACAACGAGCGACCCGCAACTGAATAAATTATGTTAATGAGGCGGCCCACGCGTCGAGGGATGGGGGCGGGGCTGCTGAACCCGTCGCAACAGGCGAGTGGCGGTTGGAGTTGGCGGTTTGTTGACGTCACCGAAGACCAATCAAGGAGCTCGCTTGGCTTGGACGGGTGTGGGGGGGGTGGGGGGGGGGCATGGAGGGTGGAGGGGGCAGGGGAGGGGCAGGGGGCAGGTGGGGGGTGGGGGGGCATGGAGGGTGGAGGGGGCAGGGGAGGGGGGTAGGGGGGCAGGGGAGCGGTGGGGGGTGGGGGGGGTTTGTGGGGGGGGGCATGGAGGTGGTGGGGGCAGGGGGGGGGCAGGGGGCAGGTGGGGGGTGGGGGGTTGTGGGGGGGGGGGCATGGAGGGTGGAGGGGGCAGGGGAGGGGGCAGGGGGGGGTGGAGGGGTTGTGGGGGGGGGCATGGAGGGTGGTGGGGGCAGGGGAGGGGGCAGGGGGCAGGGGGGGGTGGGGGGTGTGGGGGGGGGGGCATGGAGGGTGGAGGGGGCAGGGGAGGGGGCAGGTGGGGGGTGGGGGGTTGTGGGGGGGGGGCATGGAGGGTGGAGGGGGCAGGGGAGCGGGGGGGGTGGGGGGGTTTGTGGGGGGGGCATGGAGGGTGGTGGGGGCAGGGGAGGGGGCAGGGGGCAGGTGGGGGGTGGGGGGTTGTGGGGGGGGGGCATGGAGGGTGGAGGGGGCAGGGGAGGGGGCAGGGGGCAGGTGGGGGGTGGGGGGTTGTGGGGGGGGGGCATGGAGGGTGGAGGGGGCAGGGGAGCGGTGGGGGGTGGGGGGGTTTGTGGGGGGGGGCATGGAGGGTGGTGGGGGCAGGGGAGGGGGCAGGGGGCAGGTGGGGGGTGGGGGGTTGTGGGGGGGGGGCATGGAGGGTGGAGGGGGCAGGGGAGGGGGCAGGGGGCAGGTGGGGGGTGGGGGGTTGTGGGGGGGGGGGCATGGAGGGTGGAGGGGGCAGGGGAGGGGGCAGGTGGGGGGTGGGGGGGTTAAAATGCGTCAGACCCGACAGTGCAAGTGGGTGACGTCACCTGCCCCTGCAGTGCGCGCGCTGCGCGTGTCGCCTTGCACAGCTGCTGCTGCTGTTGCTCCGTGTTTGGGGCCGTCCATAAATGACGTCACGCGATTTTGGACGATTTTAGACCCCCCCCCCCCTTCGTCACACGACGTCACAAAAAGTCAGACCCCCCCCCTCAAATATGACGTCACAAAGCTCTGCCCCACCCCCCCAAACAAACAAACAAACCCCACGCTTCAAATCGCTTTAGACTATGGTCATTGTAGTGCGTGTTTAATGTGGCGCTGCACTCTGATGTTGTAGGGGAAAATATTTAAAGTTTCTCAAACACCCCCCCCCCCTCGTCACACATCGTCACAAATGTCTGACCCCCCCCAGGTGCGTGACGTCATTTAAAAGTCCATACTCAGTGGACTTTTATTGTAATATGCTAATTTCATATTATTTTCAAAAGGCATGTAACGATTCGATGATTGTATCAAGCCAAGGCTAAAGTCATTTTGTTCATTTCTCCCAAGCCAATGTGTCCTGTTGACCAAACCCCGTCTGCTGTCAGTTTTTTTTTCTTTGCTAAGTTTTGGATGGGGGGCCAGAAACGTCTATATTTTGACTTGCTTCGGCATCACCGTTATACAGCATTAACATTTGTTTCATTGACAACAAACTTACTGAAACACCTCTTCACACTCCGCGTCAGTCTTCTCAGTGTGTTTGATTGAGATGTATGAGTGTCAAGGGAGCCAATCAAGCCGCTGCTTGTCACTGCTACTTGCTGAGGTAAGGAGTGTTAAGGGCAAAGGTCAATATGTAAGATCTACATTGTTGGGGGCCGCCTGCACTTGCCCCTACAGCCCTGCTAGAGGCTACCTGGGGGAGCTTTGTCTGTGTGTGTATCATAGGCGGTGCTACTCGCTACCAGCAGCACTTGCCCCTACATCCTCCTAGAGGCTACCTGGGGGAGCTTTGTCTGTGTGTGTATCATAGGCGGTGATACTCGCTACTAGCAGCACTTGCCCCTACCGCCCTGCTAGAGGCTACCTGGGGGAGCTTTGTCTGTGTGTGTATCATAGGCGGTGCTACTCGCTACTAGCAGCACTTGCCCCTACCGCCCTGCTAGAGGCTACCTGGAGGAGCTTTGTCTATGTGTGTATCATAGGCGGTGCTACTCGCTACTAGCAGCACTTGCCCCTACAGCCTCCTAGAGGCTACCTGGGGGAGCTTTGTCTGTGTGTTGGGCGTGTCCTTTTTCAGGACCACCGCCTGAAACGTCGCCCTGCATCAGCGGCCGATGTCATCACGCCCACATCACGTGGTCTGTCATCTCTTAATTGATCCAATTAAGAGTGTCACGGACAGACAAAGCTCCCCCAGGTAGCCTCTAGCAGGGCTGTTGGGGCAAGTGCTGTTAGCGGGTACCTATATCACGGGTACACGCCCGACCGCCTTTGTCTCCCCAGTGGTGATGTTCCCCTTCCAACATCACCACCACCAGCACCACCACCAGCACCACCACCAGCACCACCAGCACCACCCGCTCGTGACGAGTCGTTGTCAAAGTTGTGCAATCTTGAGGCTGTGGGAAACCAGACCAGCCCGCCCGCAACATCCTTCACTACACCGGCAAAGCTCCCCCGTGTAGCCTCCACACACTTTGTGGGGGCAAGTGCTGCTAAACACACACACATAGACACACTCGCCCACCCCCCCCCACTCACCCCCCCCCCACTCACCCCCCCCACTCACTCACCCCCCCCCACTCACCCACCCCCCCCACTCACCCCCCCCCACTCACCCCCCCCCACTCACCCCCCCCCACTCACCACCCCCCCCCCACTCACCCCCCCCACTCACCACCCCCCCCCACTCACCCCCCCCCACTCACCCCCCCCACTCACCCCCCCCACTCACCCACCCCCCCCACTCACCCCCCCCCCACTCACCCCCCCCACTCACCCCCCCCCACTCACCACCCCCCCCACTCACCCCCCCCCCACTCACCACCCCCCCCCCACTCACCCCCCCCACTCACCTCCCCCACTCACTCACCCCCCCCCACTCACCCCCCCCACTCAACCCCCCCACTCAACCCCCCCACTCACCCCCCCCCACTCATCCCCCCCCACTCACTCACCCCCCCCCCCACTCACCCACCCCCCCCACTCACCCCCCCCACTCACCCCCCCCCCACTCACCCCCCCCACTCACCCCCCCCCACTCACCCCCCCCCACTCACCCCCCCCCCACTCACCCCCCCCACTCACCCCCCCCCACTCATCCCCCCCACTCACCCCCCCCCACCCACCCCCCCCCGCACTCACCCCCCCCGCACTCACCTCCCCCCCCTCACTCACATGCTAGTAGAAATCGATTTTTGGAATCGAATCCCATAGACTTACATGAAGGAGGTAACGACTTAGTGATCTAATTGCGGAATCGATTGATATCAGGAGAATCGACTCCAATGGCCTTGTATGGGGGAATCGACTCGGTAACTTTTATGATGAATCGACTCGCGGCTTCTGTGTCCTCAGGTGACCCCCCTATTCACCATTCAGTCGGCACGCACAGCGCACGGGGGCGACGTTGGGCACACTTCACCGCGCTGGTCACGTGAGTGGCGTGGCGCCGACTAGAAACGAACTAAATGAGATGACAAAGCGTGCGTGGTGGTCGTGGTGGTGGTGGTGTGGGGGTGGTGGTGGTGTGGGTAGTGGTGGTGTGGGGGTGGTGGTGTGGGGGTGGTGGTGTGGGGGGGGGGTGGTGGTGGCCGTGGTGGTGTGGGGGTGGTGGTGTGGGGGGGTGGTGGTGGCCGTGGGGGTGGTGGCCGTGGGGGTGGTGGCCGTGGTGGTGGGGGTGGTGGTGGTGGTGTGGGGTGGTGGTGGTGTGGGGGTGGTGGTGGTGTGGTGGTGGTGGTGTGGGGGTGGTGGTGGTGTGGGGGTGGTGGTGTGGGGGTGGTGGTGGTGTGGGGGTGGTGGTGTGGGGGTGGTGGTGGTGTGGGGGTGGTGGTGTGGGGGTGGTGGTGGTGGTGGTGGGGGGGGTGGTGGTGGTGGGGGGGGTGGTGGTGGTGTGGTGTTGGTGGTGTGGGGGTGGTGGTGGTGGTGTGGTGGTGGTGGGGGGGGGGTGGTGGTGGGGTGGTGGTGGTGTGGTGGTGGTGGTGTGGGGGTGGTGGTGGTGTGGGGGTGGTGGTGTGGGGGTGGTGGTGGTGGTGTGGGGTGGCGGTGGTGTGGAGGTGGTGGTGTGGGGGTGGTGGTGGTGTGGTGGTGGTGGGGTGGTGGTGGTGGTGGTAGTGGTGTGGGGTGGTGGTGTCGTGGTGGTGTGGGGGTGGTGGTGTGGGGGTGGTGGTGGTGGGGTGGTGGTGGTGGTGGTAGTGGTGTGGGGGGTGGTGGTGGGGGGTGGTGGTGGTGGTGTCGTGGTGGTGGGGGTGGTGGTGTGGGGGTGGGGGTGGTGGTGTGGGGGTGGTGGTGGTGTGGTGGTGGTGATGATGGGAATGATGGTGGTGATGATGGTGATGATGATGGTGGTGATGATGGTGATGGTGATGATGGTGGTGATGGTGGTGATGATGGTGATGATGGTGATGATTATGGTGATGGTGGTGGTGGTGAAGATGGTGGTGATGATGACGGTGGCGGTTATAGTGATGATTATGATGGTGGTTGTTGCAGTGATGGTGGTGGTAATCAGGGTGCCAATGCTGTAATTCTCACCTGGTCGGTTGATGGTGTAGTGGTGATGATGAGTTGTGATGGTGAGTAGTGATGGTGAGTGGTGATGGTGGTGGTGATGATGATGATGATGGTGGTGATGATGATGATAGTAATGGTAATGATGATGATAGTGATGGTGATGATGGTGATGATGATAGTGATGGTGACGATGATGATGATAGTGATGATGATGATAGTGATGGTGACGATGATGATGATAGTAATGGTAATGATGATGATAATGATGGTGATGATGATGATGATAGTGATGGTGATGATAGTGATGGTGACGATGATGATGATAGTGATGATGATGATAGTGATGGTGATGATGATGATGATAGTGATGGTGATGATAGTGATGGTCACGATGATGATGATAGTGATGGTGATGATAGTGATGATGATGATAGTGATGGTGATGATGATGATAGTGATGGTGATGATAGTGATGGTGACGATGATGATGATAGTGATGGTGATGATGATGGTTCCCTCCTCCTCCCACTCGCTCCAGACAGGCTGCGCTGGCGACGTGGAGAAGGTGCGAGGGAGCCGTTCTCCATCCCCGACTGCGTTCATTTCCGTCCGCTTCTCTCTCTCTCTCGCTGCGTTTTGGACGAGAACATTTTGTCGAAGAAAGAAAGAGAGGCATTAGAAGGAGACTAAACCCTGCGTACCAACAGCAACGGAAGAAACCGGGAAGCGATACCAACACCCGCAGCACGCCGCAACCATGGACTACGGACACCACCGCCACCACCACCGCCGCCGTTCCACTGTGACCCTCGCCACCTTCCTCGTGGCGTCTGTAGCAAAGGTGAGGCGATGGATGTTGATTGGCAGATATTGTTGAATGTTATACTAATAGGGTTTTTCCCCTTTTTTCTGGCAACAAAACTGACACCTTTTGCAAGGAATCATGCTCACATTAACCACTATACTTGCAGTCAAATGCAAACAATAAACAATTCTCTGGTAATGTATGCATTGTCTTTGAAACTGATTGGTCCACACCAGAGACAGCTTTCTTTAGAGCCTCGTCTCATATGGTGTTCGACCAGATGACGCCAAGTATTGTGGTTAATGTAAGCATGATTCCTTGCAAAAGGTGTCAGTTTTGTTGCCAGAAAAAAGGGGAAAAACCCTATTAGTATAAGTTGGTACTGGCAAAGGAGGTCCCATGATGAGGTTGTTGAATGTTGTTGCGTTGTGCGTATCACCGCCTGCTCTCGCCGTTCGCTTGAACGGTGGCTTTGCGTTAGCGCCACACCACACGGGGCTGAAGCATTCACAGCCACATCGCCGATCGCGCCGCACTTCTGATTTGAGCGCACGAGGGTTTTGCTGCCATGATCTTACGGCGTGTACCGGACATGCGTGTAACACGCGTGTCCATTGATGTTTTGATGTTGGCGGGAAGATGTTGGAGGAGGCTTGGGGGGGGGGGATACACTTGTTCCTTCTCTGTGTCAATTCGAGTGGAGACGGTGGCAGGGGGGGGGGTTAGCGCGTAGTGGAGTCATCACCCCGAGCTCGCCTCTGCAGCATCATCACTCGCCTGCTGCTGCTGCTGTGTCAGCACGCGGCACGAGAAGCTCACAGGGTGGGGGGGGGGGCTCGTTGCGTATCACTCTGTCAACTGAGATGGATGAGTCGAGCGTTGCAACGCAAAACACCGCGATCGCTGATGGCAAAAAATCAACGCGTTGTTTTTTTCGGTAAAGTCACGTAGGTGAAAAATTACAATAAATTCAATCACGACGTTTCGGGTGCAACACAAGCGTCCTTCTTCAGGCGGGGACAACGCAGCGAAAGCACTACTGCTGAAGTGTGTCGACAAAACCAAAGAGTATGAATTCTTGCAGTCACGAAAACGTCACTTCGAGAAGCAAAAAATATCATCGGAGCTGATATTTTAACGCTCGATATTTACCCGCCCACCCCATCATCATCATCATCTCCCCTCCACCGGAACGCTGTTAAGAGGGGTGGCGTGCATGGAGTAGGCGAGATCGATTGGCGTAAGGCACTACCACTAGAGTACAATAGCGAGCGTGCGTTATTGCACCCTTTAGTCATAGAATCCTGGGAACCTGTTAAAGGGCGACGTTAGGCGAGATCAATAACCGCGATTCCGGCATTCCCGATTGTAAGCACCGGGTCTTATAAACACGACGTAGTCAGCGTTGCCTACGCTGCTAATTATGAACACATTCCTGCGGAGGGAGCTGGTAGGAACACGTTGGGTTGCTCGGTCTATGGCCTGCAGGGTCAACGGCGGCGTGGTGTATTCCACAAATATGGCCGACTGTGAGGGCGGGCACAAGCCGGCGTGAGTAGGTTAAACGTTGAGTTTTATAAGGGCACCACGGGGTGACCAGCCCCTCCCCACCCAGTCCCACCCATCCCACCCTCCCCACCCAGCCCCACCCCTCCCCTACCCAGCCCCTCCCCACCCTCCCTACCCAGCCCCACCCAGCCCCTCTCCACCCAGCCCCTCCCTCCCCACCCAGCCCCTCACTGCATGACGGACGGACACAATAATCCCCTGTGGGCTGGTGGAACCAGTCGGTTCCTACCAGTTATATAATAACTGATGTATTTCGATTTAAAGCTTCCGTGACTGCAGGGATTCATCTTCTTGGTTCTTTCGGTAAAGTCACGTAGAAGGGCAATAATAAAATAATAAAAATAAAACATCATAAAATAATTCTCACGACGTTTCGGCCACAACGCAAGCAGCCGTCCTCAGGTGAAGAAGAGGTCTGTCGGGAAGACAGCGTCTGAATGAAACACCCCAGGCTTGGGGCGTATATTTAAGCTGGGTTGGAGGGGGAAGAGCGCCTTGACAAAAGAATTTGCATATCAATAGGAATTTAGCTTATTTATGGGAAATGCAGATATGGGATTAGTACTATTTGTGAAATGCGTAAGAGGTGGGCGGGGGGTTTCAAAGTCATATTATGCCCGTGCATTATGCAGGATTAGCAGCATCAAAGGGAGGGGATAGGAGTAGCATTAATAAAGGGAAGGAATGTTAATAGTATGTAGCTGCAGTAACTAAACAACCACCTAAACAACTAAAGTATAAACTACATAGTATCATCAGTATACTAAATATACTCTACAATAAGCTGAGCTACTAACAGCAAGTAATACATTACAATTCTATGTTGCAAAAAATATAATATGCTTCCAGCTAAACTTTTTTCTCTTACATCACACAGGTCTGCCCTGTACTATATACTGCCATAGACAAACCCAACATTAAATTACATACTGTATTGCTATACACCACCCTATACCTTCGACTATACATTGTAATATTACACTATGTATTATTCTACCCACCCTACTGTATATCCACTATACAATTACGATACTATATATTACCTTATACATTGTATTAAGCATTACAAATTTGAGACTGACGCCATCCAGACTGCAACTCTACGCCCGACCTTATGGAAGAGGTACGTAGATGACACTTTTGTCATCTGGCCACATGGCCGGCCTGCTCTAGACCAATTCCTCGACCAATCAGTTTCAAGGACAATCCATTATATATTATCAGAGTGTGTTTTTTGTTTGCATTCTGACCACAAGTATTGTGGTTAATGCAGTGACATGATTCCTTGTAAAAGGTTTCAGTTTGGTGATTTAACATCTTAACACAGCTGGTTTTGTTGCCAGAAAAAAGAGGAAAACATTCCCATATTTTGGTACTGGCAAAGGAGGTCCCATGAACCTGGGGGATGTTTTTACAAGACAATCCTTTCGCCCACGCGTCCGCCTTTGTCTCTCCGCCCCCTCTCTCTATCTCCATCCTCTCATTGTGCCCGTTTGAGATGGCGCTGTGCACGGGACACGTCGAGTTCCAACTCGTGTCGCTCGTCAACGCGCACGGGGAACTCCACAGCGGGGAATGTTGCGCTGGCGAGAGGCCCCGGGCCGGCGCGGCTTGCCCGCAGCAGTGCCGCACGTCCGTGTTGCTGTGCCTGCGGCAGTACCAGCAGGCGTCGAGCCTGCTCGGCAAGAGCGGCCCCTGCGTGCTGGGCAACGGCTCGACCCCCGTGATCGGAGGGAATAACTTCACGTTGCTCGGCAACGTCAGGGACGAGCGCGCGGGGCGAATCTCCATCCCCTTCAAGTTCGCGTGGCCGGTGAGTCCGCGCGCGTGCGATCGTGCGCACGTGTTGTTGGTGTTGTTGTTGTTCTGCACGCGTTTCGACTGGGGCCACGCGTGAGCTGTTTGTTGCGACGTGATCTTCGAAGGAGGCCGGTCACAGTTTCGGCCTTCGTAGGTGCGCGTGGACAGATCGACTCGGCCTTGAACGAGTCCACGGTGCCGCGTGTAAACGTCAGCGCGTGGGGGAGACAAAGGCGGTCCAGCGTAGTTACTGGCCTTAATAGGTTCTCGCCGACAGCACTGGCCCCAAACAGCCGATGTAAGATGCACGGGGATAAGATGTCCGTGCGTGTTAACTGGGCCATGCGTAAGCACTGCACCTGGTGTGCGATGTCATCACCGGTGAGACAAAGGCGGCCGGGCATTGTCCCAGCCTTCACAGGTGATTAAGAACAAACATTTACCCCCGGCAGTCTGTGTCGCCCACACGGATGAGTCTTGTGTGTTAACAGCAGTGGCGTATCTCTGAACCGGTCCGGACCACCCTTAGGTCGACTCAGCCTTAAATGAGAATAGCATTTCATGTCAGTTGCACTCGCCGTTCGGGCAAACGCAATCAGCGTTTGACAATCCACGGGGCCCGTGTGTTCGTGTGTGTGGGGCTTGGGGGTAGCGGCCGCACAGCGGCCAATCATTCGTGACATCGCAGCCGGTCCAGGACCTCGCCTGGGTCTGCTCGGCCATAAACGAATGCGTGGCGCGGTGTGTAAATATCGTCATCGGCAGTGGGGAGACAAAGTCGGCTGGGCGTGGTGCCTGCTGGCTGACACCTTGCCCAAGCTGTGTGATGCACACCACGCTTCACGAGTTACGAAAGTTGTGAGTCTTTGGGCATTATACCCTGACTACTACCCCCCCCCGCCGCCACCGCGATAGGAAGGGGGGGCGGTGTGATGCATTGCCTCGACTCTCCACCTCCCTACTCCACCACCCCATACTGGATAAGAGCTTCGCAGCTCATCGGATTTCTCCCCCCCCCCCCCCAGGCGAAATAAAGATGGGGACTCGCTTGGGGATGAGTCGCACTGAAGGAGCGAACAGTTTTGTCCACCTCCTTAAACCACCACCCCAGCACCAGCACCCCCCTCTCCATCAGAATCAATAATGAACCCACGACTCCCATCCATCATCCTCTTTGCGAGCACGCTCGACTCACAGGCGCGGTGGCGGCGCAGCTGTCAGCGCAGTAACGCTGCCCCCGATGGAACAACCGCTTTGGGCTGTTGCATTTGAGAGCCTCGTTATGGCAGCGGTGTTGCCAGCAAAAGGAACCGCGGCTAAAAACAAAATGGGGGGCCTTCTGTTTTTAGCCACGGTTCCTTTTGCGACCGACCAAAAAAAACGAGAATCAACGTCTTGACAGGCCGGCGTTGTCCCGTGCGGTCTCTTCGTGCGCATTTTGCACAGCGAGGCCGATCGCGACACGCGACCGTGCGGCGACGCTCACGATGATGCTTTGACGAATGCGATACAGGCGTGGCGTGGTGTTGCATTCACGTCGTTAGCGCTACGCCGCGGCAGGAACCCGGCGAGCCGAGTTCCA
Source organism: Lethenteron reissneri (assembly GCF_015708825.2). NCBI lineage: Eukaryota > Metazoa > Chordata > Hyperoartia > Petromyzontiformes > Petromyzontidae > Lethenteron > Lethenteron reissneri. The sequence continues at coordinate 78,361 of NW_026891188.1, read as the reverse complement.
TTCCCGTCTGCGGCGAACACCGGTGGCGGTTATCTGAACCGGTCCCGGGTCCTACCCTAGGTCGACTTGGCTTCAAATGCGCACCTGGCGCGGTGTGCAAACATCGTCACCGCCGGGGAGACAAAGGCGGGTGGCCACCCAACCCTCGCGTGTGCCGTGCCGGCCTTCGCGGAGAGCGCCAGGCCCCCACCGGTCTGTTGAGGCTATACGTCGGGGGGGGGGGGAGGGGGGGGGGCCTTTGTGTTTGTGGAGCGCAGCGGACGTCTCTCTCGTGCGTCGCGGGGTGTGTGCGAGCTCCAGCGTCTCACTAGACGGCGCACCGTGTCGTCATCGTCATCGTCATCGTCGTCGTCATCGTCATCGTGATCATCGGCAGCCGTGCACGATCCCCAGCTGGATCAAAAGCCTCGCCGAGCCGTTCCCGTCTTTCGCGATTCCGTGGTGTCATAGCGCACCTGAGGGAGGAAGGGGGTCGTTCATTCATTCATTCCCTTCTCCATTTTGGAAATCGGCACCGGTGCGTTGCGCCTCTGCGCAGCGAGTGTTTCCAGGGTATCACCACTCCTTGTGGCCAGGGTACTGATGCCGAATCTACTACAATATGCACTGCAGCTGTGTGTGTGTGTCTCGTATCCATTCTGTTTCTTTTTACCACTTCTGACGCCAGATGTAGTGAATTCTCAGTGAGACAGACGACGTAGTTGAGGCACACTCGTTTATATAACCAAAGGCGATAACAACACTTAAAGGGGTAATGGCCCCTTCACCCGTACTCAATGGGAAACACCCCTAGCACTATCCCCTGACTGTCCTATTCCCAGTCCTCCACTAAGAGTGCTAGGGGAGGCTATCTGATCCGGCCCTGGTCAAGCACGGATCCCGGCACCCAGCTAACCAGGCCGTGCTCTTACAAGAGCATCGGTCCTGGAGCTCTTGGGGCCGCGCCACTGGCTTGCCCAGCTCGGCCCTGGCAAGGACAGCGAGCCAGGGGAGTCCCAGGGCCTATTCTGCCAGTCTTCAGTCTTCTCTGGTAAGCTTCTAGCACACTGGCCCCGAGCCCTCTGGCTCCCCGCCTTTTATAGGAATCCTCTCCGAGGGGTGGGGCTATGGGGGATCACAGAGCCCCCATGGCCCCCCCCAGGATTAACCGATGCGGACGTGGGTGTAGACACCCGCGTGTGGGTGCAGACACCCTTGTGTTTCTGTCCGCCTTGCTCCCCGTAACAACCCCTACATATCAATCGGCAGGCCGCATGCGGTTGGATAAAGCGTGGCTCTAATACCATCTCTACCCAAGACGTCTGTCCCGCATGGAAGAGTAAGGCCCTAACACCGTCCAGAGCGGTTCATCAGTGCCACAGAGGCCCTCCCCGTCAGCTCCGTTTTAAACTGTACCTTGACATGGCAATGCCGGGGCGGGAGGTCCTCACTCGAGCGCGTGTGTTTTGTCTTTGCTCTCGTCTTGCAGAGGGAGTACGTGCTGATCCTGGAGGTGGTCGACAATGACGCCCATGCTGCTGCTGCTACTGCTGCTGCTACTGCTGCTGCTGCAGGTGAATGCACGGTGCCAACATCCACCAGCGCGCGCCGGGGCGCTCGCTCTGCGCTCGGTGTGCCGCCCGCGTTACCTTGAAATCGTCGGAGCGTGCACGCGTTAGGGTCAACATGCCCCCGCCACGTGGACATTAGCATTTTAATAGCGTCTTTGAGTACTCTTTGGTCCTTTCGGTAAAGTCACGTAGGTAGAAAAATATAATAAAATAACAAATAATATATCACGACGTTTCGATGGCAACACAAGCGGTCGTCCTCAGGCGAAAAAAATTAAATCCAGCAGTTGAACTGCTGAACCAGGAAGAACACGGCGAGAGGGCTGTTACAACAAGAAGTCTGAGTTGGAAAGGAATTGCATCGCCGCATGCAAGCACGTCAGTTGTGTTAATGGGGGAGATTATGGAAAGAGAGATTAGGGAGAGATTCGCATGAAATGAGCTTCCATCACCGCATAAGAGTATCGTCCCTGCATATGCGCACAACAGCAGTGTTAATGGGAGATTAGCACTGTGTTGATGGGAGAGATTCGGCAGAGAGATTAGGGGGATTAGCAAGTGAATGTCATGTCTATGTGTAACACAAGCTGCGGTGCTTCCAACTGCGCTGTGAGAGGCAAGCGCGTCCACGCAAGGGAACCACCGCAACGGTGGTCGCGCCAGTGAGACACACAGCCCATCACACAGCAGCCAGAACCATCGATACATCGAGACTAAGGGAGCAGAGGGGGCCATGTTAGTGAGACCCCAGCCCATTAATGCGGAGGCACCCAACAGGGCAATGCAACTCAGAGAGTTGGAGATAACAGCCAAACGGCAGGGACGATTGGAAGCACCACAGCAAGTGACGACTTTGCTTGGTTAATAACGTCCTTCCAATGATTGCTCAGCTTATACCCATCCTCTCGGTTGAAATTGTCTCCGTGTTTATAAATCTGGATACATATTTTATGGTAACCCGAAGGTTTGCAGAGTACCTTGGTCTCGTAAAAAACAATATCGTGCGAGCCCACTGCATTATAACAATGATCAGCCACGGCAGAGGTATTGGTTCTGCCGTGTTTCAAATCTGCCTGGTGTTCGCGAACACGGTCCGAGACATGTTGTTTCGTTTCCCCAATGTAACTGGTGCCGCAGACACAACATAGTTTGTAGACACCAAGGGTATTGCATGTCAGGAATGACATCCTTCACAGATGGGATAAAATCACGGATTTTGTGTACTGTATTGGAAATCTTTTTGGTAACACCTGCTATGTATGGCAAGGTGATGGTTTTGATTGGGTCCTCAGATGGTTGTCTCCCCATGGTTGGGGATACAGCTTTGCGGATTGTGCGGTCTGAGTATCCATTCACCTTGAGGGCTTGGTGTACGTGCTCCAGTCCACTGGCTAGGTGGCGCTGGTGGGAGATGCAACGGGCCCTATGGTGTAGTGTTTTGATGAGAGAGTTCTTCTGGGCCGGATGGTGGTGGGAATCAGGCTTTAGATAGGAATCCGTGTGGGTGGCTTTCCTGTAGACGGAATGTCCCAACGAGCCATCAGGCCTCTTCTCTATCAAAACATCCAGGAATGGTAGCTTGCCATCATTTTCCACTTCCATGGTGAATTTAATGGATGGATGTATGGAATTGATGTGGTTGAAAAATTGGTTTAGTGCCGGCTGGCCATGTGGCCAGATGACGAACATGCCATCTACGTATCTCTTCCACAGGGAAGGACGTAGGGTGGATGTCAGGATGGCATCTGTTTCAAATTTCTCCATGAAAACATTTGCTACCACTGGTGATAAGGGAGAACCCATAGGGGTACCTTATTTTTTTTGTAGAATGTACCATTCCAGATGAAGTAAGTGTTGGTAAGGCAGTGCCTCACCAAAGTTGGTACATCAGGATTCAGTTCCTGTTGGACCAAGTCTTCAATGATTGCTATGGTGTCAGGTACAGGAACCTTGGTGAACAGAGAGACTACATCGAAGCTGACAAGCAAATCATCTGGAGCCAGTGAAATGTATTTGATTAGAGAAACCAAGTGAGCTGAGTTAAGTACTGCTGAGGTGGTCTTGCCCGTGAATGGAAGCCGGGTCTCAGACAGAATTCGGGCCAGTTTGTACGTAGGTCAGTTGATGTTGAAAACGATAGGATGGAGTGGACCTTCTTTATGGAATTTTGGAAGGCCATAAAATCTGGGTGGTCTAGCGGCTGAAGGTTTTAGAGAGAGCTGCTTGGTCGGTTCGATTAGAGAAGTCGAATTAGTGATGATATTGTTGTTTTTTATAGCCAGGCGGTTGGTAGGATCTTTGTTGATTTTGGTATAACTGCTATCATTAAGAAGGTCCTGGATTTTGTTGTTGTTGTTGTTGTATGTGGTTTTATCCATGATGACCGTGGCACTGCCCTTGTCGGCTGAAAGGATGACAATGTCATCTCTCTTTTTCAATTAAGTTCAGAGCACTCGTCCCTGCTGATGTTACTAATGGGTTTCTAAGCGTTTTTGAGGATGGTGGTGATTTCAGATCTTGCCACGTCCGCTGGGATGGGACCCAAACTTTTGAGGGCCACGTCAACCTGGGCAATGCTATCATCCACTGGGACGTGTTTGGGGAGTGACTGCAAAGTTCAGCCCTCGAGCTAGTACCGATTTTAGGTTATCGGAAATTGGGCTGTTAATCTGATTGATGACAATCTTGTTAACATCTAACTTGTTAACGTGTGGGTCTGGCTTCTCTCTCTCCCTAATCTCCCCCATTAACACAACTGACGTGCTTGCGTGCGGGGATGGAATTCCTTTCCAGCTCCGCTTGTGTTGCAAGCGGAGCTGGAACCTACCTACGTGACTTTACCGAATGAACCAAAGAGTATGGATCCTTGCAGTCATGAAAACTTCAAATCTAGAATCAGGTGCAGGTAGGCAAATACATTATTATTAGATTTTTCCAAAATTCCACCGCGCAAATTATTGTGCACACTCGGACAATAAAGTCAGGTTGTTGTTTTCTCAAAAAAACTTTATACGCATGAAAATAAAAATCCAACTTTAGCAGGTATGTTGTTTTAACAATATGTTTTTCATATCACGCATTATTGAATTTGGTATCAATATTTTATTGACGAGCACTTGAAACGTTGCATATTTTTTGTGTTTGTGGACTTGAGTGCAAGGTTTTACTCACATATTAATGATTGGAGTCATTTAACAATTATCCAGCTAGCTACCTTTGAAAGTTCCATATCTATGAAGGGTTGTCCAGATGTATAAAGACGCATGAGCCCACATTATCTAAATATGAATTTGAGTGGGTTTCAGGTCCTCTTGGTCATCACCTACATTCTGTTTTATCGGTGGAGCAGTGCAGTGCCAGGCACATGCATGGTGTGGGCTTTTGTCATTTCTCAGCAGAGTATTTCATGAGAAAAAGTCACTCCTTAATGAAATAATTGATCTGATGCCACATTATTATCGAAACTCCTGTGCAAATCCGACCACAGAATAAAATTGCATGTGTGGGTACAAATAGCCATTTAACTCGCACGCTCGTTTGAGCCCTGAGACTCTTCTAGCCAGGTAGGTACTCTTTATTTATGACCAGGTGAGAACCAGGTTAGCTTGGGCAAATAAAGCTGTCGCGAGAAGGGGTCGATCGTTGATGGTATAGAATAATGATGCAGTGGGCCCTAAGAGATGGAACCCATCCAAAAGGACATCGACTGTACAGACGGACTGATGAAATCAGCTCTTGTGCAGGTGACAAGCGGATTATTTGCATCATAGGTTGATGAAAAGTAGCAGCAATTTTGGGAGGCTTTCATCCAGCAGTGGATTGACTGTGGCTGTTGATGATGATGATCAAAGGCCATTGAGACTTTTTGTGACCCAGGACTCGGTGATCGTAATTTCCCAGCCTGTTCCTAATCCACTGCTCGCTTCAGGCCTCTCCCCACGTGCCATTTCGCATCGTGGGGCCTTATTGACCGCACCTGACCAAGCCGCTTCGATGCGGTGCGGCCCAGCACACCTCTCGCCTTCCCCGACCGTCGAATTAAACCCGTTGTTGTCGTCGTCGACGTTCTGTCCGTCTTCCCCCGGTAGTTGGTGGCCCTGGTGGCAGCGGTGGCAGCAGCAGCGGCAGCAGCAGCACGGGGTCCGACGCGCAGCTGATCACGCGGGTCACCCACGCGGGCATGATCAACCCGGGCGACCAGTGGCACGAGCACTCGGCGGTGGGCACGCGCGCCGTCAGGGTGCACTACCGCCTGCGGGTGCTGTGCGACGAGCACTACTTCGGCACCAACTGCAAACGGCTGTGCAAACCGCGCGACGACTACTTCGGCCACTACGCGTGCGAATCCAATGGCAACGTGGTCTGCCTCGAGGGCTGGACGGGTGGCGACTGCAAGGAAGGTTGATCCAAGTCCAATCGTCGCCGTGCCATTATCGTCGCCGGTTGTCGTCGTTGTCGCATGCCGTCGGTCGGCTACTCGACGTGTTTCTTCTGCCATGTACGTGTGCTTCTATTTCGTGCCACTTCTGGAGTCACGCCCGCTGTCCTTGCAAAGGGGCCCACAGACTCACGTAGAGACCCGCAGACTTACGTAGAGACCCACGGACTTGCATAGAGACCCATAGACTTGCATGGAGTTGGTTACTCGCATTTGATTTCTCCAAGTGCTTCTATTCTGCGCATCTTCTCCAGTCACACTCACTATCCTCGAATCTGGTTCCACCACACCCCTCCCATCTCACCCTCCTCTGCTCCCTAACCCGTGCCTCAGTGGCATCTCCGTCGCCCTTCTTGTCCCCTCTTCAGCGGCGTTCTTAGGTTTAGAGTGACGCAACAAGCGAGCGGTGTCCTGGAAGAGACCCGAGCCTTCTCCCAATGTGAGACGAACCTCTTTCACGGTCTCCAACGAGGGTGTGCCCGCGTGCCACTCATCCGGCACATTTATAGGCGTTTAAACACGCGAGTTGGGCTAGGCCAGGCCTATTGAAATGTTTTTTTTACGTGATGGGTTTCGATTTTTGTTGTTGTCCGCCATTGGTGATTAAGTGCCGAGGCGTGACAAATACACGTCCGCTGAATCACACACACAGGTGTATCTGTCTGCAGCGGCTAATACCAATATTGACCAATGATGTGTTCGCCTATCATGCCCACGGACTATTGTGGGAGGTTAATTTGAGGGCATGCAGTTTTAATGCCATACTGGGATTTGTGTTACATCTGCAAGGGAGCGTTCACAAGGCACGTTTGCTTACAATGTGCTTAGGAAACACCTGGACTCGCTCTGACTTGTACAGCCTCCATATGACCACGTGATCTGGCATGGGCTGGTGGGTCTCTTGATGAAAGCCGATGGTATTGTGAAGACATGGAAGTGCTTCACTAGATATAGTTTCACATTTATTGTATACGAATAATGAACAAAAGAGTTAGATGTGCCTGCTGTTGCATTAGCGTTTTAATACATAAAAAAAAATCGGCCCGTAATTGAACTCAGGTTTGCTAGAATCATAGTGGCAATGCGCTCATCCCTGCTGCCACTGACTTCCAACAGCAGACAATGTTTGTTGTTCACAATAGCCATGCTTATGAACGTGTAAATTAAGTTAATGAGCCTGCCAATGATACAAAGAAACCCCGTACTCTTTGGTTCTTTCGGTAAAGTCACATAGGTAGACAAAATAATAGATCACGACGTTTCGATCGCAACACAAGCAATCGTCATCAGGTGGGACAACCACAGCGAGAAAAAACTGCTGAAGTAGGCGAGAGATCTGCCGTGGCACGAGGTTATATAGTGTAGTAGTGTGTAGTGTAGTGTATAGTGTAGTGTAGTGTGTAGTGTATATAAGTGTATAGTGTAGTGTATAGTAGTGTATAGTGTAGTGTATAGTGTAGTGTATAGTAGTATATAGTAGTGTATAGTAGTATATAGTGTAGTGTATAGTAGTATATAGTAGTGTATAGTGTAGTGTATAGTGTAGTGTATAGTAGTGTAGTGTATAGTAGCATGTAGTGTAGTGTATAGTGTATAGTAGTGTAGTGTATAGTAGGCCTCGACAGTAGGGGGGGAGAGAAACCGATTAAATAAAAAACCTTTGTTTGCACAAATCTACACACGTGTGCGCATGTGTGCACACACGTGTGCACGCTGTCTCCGCTCTGACTAGCATATGAGAGTAAACACCTCACAACTCAGTGCACTGTTTTCCCTGTCCAGTGGCATTGTTAATGTCTGCTTAGTCTCGTCAGTCTTGTGTGAACACAGTCGAACCTGCTTTTGTGTCCGTTTTCTTTTTTCAGCCATTTGCAGACAAGGATGCAGCGCCGAGCATGGGCAGTGTGACAATCCAGGGGATTGCAAGTGAGTCCAGTGGCTTGTCACTTCTCCGAGATGGATAAAGCAATTTAATTCCTTAATTACGAAGGACGTTTTCGAATAAATGCCATTGCTTTAGACAAAAGTGTGCTACTTCCTGCACAGTTTATTTAGCGGTTGTGCCGCCATGGCGGCCCTCCGATGCATTTCCGGGTTGTCCCGCGTGCTGTTGGTACGTACATACGTTGAACTTCTTTCGCACCGTACGTAGCCAACTGTGTTAATTGGAGGTGCTGAGTTCGGCACGGCGTCCGACGTTTCGCACCACGTTGCTTGCCCTGAAAAAACTCTGTCCTGTGTGGTTGCGACACGCTGGGCGTCGTGTAGAACGGCGCGCGGCGCAACTCGGAAACACGTCAGAGGACGTCCTGCGCTTAACAACTGAAAACCCTGATGGCAGTTTCAAAGCAGATACTGGTATGTTATTTGCAAATGAGTTGCAAAGAGTACCGTGTGTACTCAGAATCCATGCCATTGCCCTTGTGTGTGTGCGTGTGTGTGGGGAGCGATAGTGTAGCTGCGTTACGAACCCGACGACCCACTCGTGGCCAACACCGGTGACGATTATTTGATCCGGTCCTGGGCCTCCCCTAAATCGACTCGGCCTCTTGCCTGGTTGCAATGTGTGAACAGCGCCAGAGGGGAGACAAATGTGGCCGGGCACGGTGCTGGCCACCCACTCCCCTCGTGTGCCGTGCCGGCCTTCATTGGTGCTACTCGCTTACAGCGCTTGCCCCAACAGTCTGTTGAGGCTAAACGGGCGGTCTCTGTCTGCGCGCGTGTGCCTGTAGGTGCCAGTATGGCTGGCAGGGCCATTTCTGTGACCAGTGCATCCCATACACAGGCTGTGTACACGGCAGCTGCAGCAATCCCTGGGAGTGTCGATGCCACACCAACTGGGGTGGCCTGTTCTGCGACAAAGGTTAGTAGCATGGCCCCCCCCCCTCCCGTTCATCAATTTCGCTTAGCGTACGATTCCGCAAAATGTGAATGGTCAACCTGCGTTGACATTTTATTCCAGCCGTTTCCCCAGAACCCAGGAGCACTGAGTTCGTACCTTTGACCAGGCTCTTGTAAGAAACAATAAAAAATTCCAGCCATTCTCAAGCCACCAAAGGGTGAAGGCCCCCCCACCGTGCCAGTTATGGGGGCTTTTTTTTGTTGTACCATACTTCACAACACTGGTCAGTGCTTATTATTGGTGAGAGGGCGGGGGGGGGAAGCGCTTCGTATAATAATGATCATCATAATTGTATATCTATCGATGTGACGAGCATCGCCGTCAACTTTATCGGAAGTGAGTACAGCTGTTGGGACATGCACAATAATAATCTCCGTTTATATAAAAGGCAACGTTGTGAGTATGTGTGTCTGTTCAAAATGTTTAGCGTACTTCCCGACATTAGTGACACATCACGAGGTAGAACATCGCTTTAGTGACACATCACGAGGTAGAACATCGCTTTAGTGACACATCACGAGGTAGAACATCGCTTTAGTGACACATCACGAGGTAGAACATCGCTTTAGTGACACATCACGAGGTAGAACATCGCTTTAGTGACACATCACGAGGTAGAACATCGCTTTAGTGACACATCACGAGGTAGAACATCGCTTTAGTGACACATCACGAGGTAGAACATCGCTTTAGTGACACATCACGAGGTAGAACATCGCTTTTGTGACACATCACGAGGTAAAACATCGCTTTAGTGACACATCACGAGGTAAAACATCGCTTTAGTGACACATCACGAGGTAGAACATCGCTTTTGTGACACATCACGAGGTAAAACATCGCTTTAGTGACACATCACGAGGTAAAACATCGCTTTAGTGACACATCACGAGGTAGAACATCGCTTTTGTGACACATCACGAGGTAGAACATCGCTTTAGTGACACATCACGAGGTAAAACATCGCTTTAGTGACACATCACGAGGTAAAACATCGCTTTAGTGACACATCACGAGGTAGAACATCGCTTTAGTGACACATCACGAGGTAGAACATCGCTTTAGTGACACATCACGAGGTAGAACATCGCTTTAGTGACACATCACGAGGTAAAACATCGCTTTAGTGACACATCACGAGGTAGAACATCGCTTTAGTGACACATCACGAGGTAAAACATCGCTTTTGTGACACATCACGAGGTAAAACATCGCTTTAGTGACACATCACGAGGTAGAACATCGCTTTAGTGACACATCACGAGGTAGAACATCGCTTTTGTGACACATCACGAGGTAAAACATCGCTTTAGTGACACATCACGAGGTAAAACATCGCTTTAGTGACACATCACGAGGTAAAACATCGCTTTAGTGACACATCACGAGGTAGAACATCGCTTTTGTGACACATCACGAGGTAGAACATCGCTTTAGTGACACATCACGAGGTAAAACATCACTTTAGTGACACATCACGAGGTAGAACATCACTTTAGTGACACATCACGAGGTAAAACATCGCTTTAGTGACACATCACGAGGTAAAACATCGCTTTAGTGACACATCACGAGGTAGAACATCGCTTTAGTGACACATCACGAGGTAGAACATCGCTTTAGTGACACATCACGAGGTAGAACATCGCTTTAGTGACACATCACGAGGTAGAACATCGCTTTAGTGACACATCACGAGGTAGAACATCGCTTTAGTGACACATCACGAGGTAGAACATCGCTTTAGTGACACATCACGAGGTAGAACATCGCTTTAGTGACACATCACGAGGTAGAACATCGCTTTAGTGACACATCACGAGGTAGAACATCGCTTTAGTGACACATCACGAGGTAGAACATCGCTTTAGTGACACATCACGAGGTAGAACATCGCTTTTGTGACACATCACGAGGTAAAACATCGCTTTAGTGACACATCACGAGGTAAAACATCGCTTTAGAGTCACATCACGAGGTAGAACATCGCTTTAGTGACACATCACGAGGTAGAACATCGCTTTAGTGACACATCACGAGGTAGAACATTGCTTTTGTGACACATCACGAGGTAGAACATCGCTTTAGTGACACATCACGAGGTAAAACATCACTTTAGTGACACATCACGAGGTAGAACATCACTTTAGTGACACATCACGAGGTAAAACATCGCTTTAGTGACACATCACGAGGTAAAACATCGCTTTAGTGACACATCACGAGGTAGAACATCGCTTTAGTGACACATCACGAGGTAGAACATCGCTTTAGTGACACATCACGAGGTAGAACATCGCTTTAGTGACACATCACGAGGTAGAACATCGCTTTAGTGACACATCACGAGGTAGAACATCGCTTTAGTGACACATCACGAGGTAAAACATCGCTTTAGTGACACATCACGAGGTAGAACATCGCTTTAGTGACACATCACGAGGTAGAACATCGCTTTAGTGACACATCACGAGGTAGAACATCGCTTTAGTGACACATCACGAGGTAGAACATCGCTTTAGTGACACATCACGAGGTAGAACATCGCTTTAGTGACACATCACGAGATAAAACATCGCTTTAGTGACACATCACGAGGTAAAACATCGCTTTAGTGACACATCACGAGGTAGAACATCGCTTTTGTGACACATCACGAGGTAAAACATCGCTTTAGTGACACATCACGAGGTAAAACATCGCTTTAGTGACACATCACGAGGTAAAACATCGCTTTAGTGACACATCACGAGGTAGAACATCGCTTTAGTGACACATCACGAGGTAAAACATCACTTTAGTGACACATCACGAGGTAAAACATCGCTTTAGTGACACATCACGAGGTAGAACATCGCTTTAGTAACACATCACGAGGTAAAACATCGCTTTAGTGACACATCACGAGGTAAAACATCGCTTTAGTAACACATCACGAGGTAGAACATCGCTTTAGTGACACATCACGAGGTAAAACATTGCTTTAGTGACACATCACGAGGTAGAACATCGCTTTAGTGACACATCACGAGGTAAAACATCGCTTTAGTAACACATCACGAGGTAGAACATCGCTTTAGTGACACATCACGAGGTAAAACATCGCTTTAGTGACACATCACGAGGTAGAACATCGCTTTAGTGACACATCACGAGGTAGAACATCGCTTTTGTCTCATCTCACGAGGTAGAACATCGCTTTTGTGAAGGTGTTCATGATTCAGCGCACAGGGCGCCAACCGCTGCGACGCTGGTCAGGAGCCGTTCGATAATTATCCAGGAAGGTCTCTGCTGTTCCTTGTGGCTGTTGTATTAGGGAGAGGAAAATGGAAGAACCTGCAGAAAATGCGTACACTCACGGTCGGATAAAACACTCGTAACTCTGTTACAGATATGCAAGCAACTGACCTACTTGCTTTGTTGTCTTCTAATAGCTGCCGTAGTTGGTGACTTTCACGCACTCCATGAATTCTGCACGATTCACCAACCTCCCAAAGTGCGGGATTACTTTGTGTGCGACGGATGTAGATATCTGAGATTGAATGTCTTGCTTCTGCTCGTGACATTCTGAATGTTATGAATAACCTTAATGGCTGCTGCATATTTCAAAAGCCAGCTAAACTTTCCTCAAATACAGCTTCCTCGTCTTTGTCAGTCTGTGTGTGTGTGTATAGACACACACACAGATCCCTCCAATAGCCTTAACCTGACTTTTGGGGCAAGTGCTGTTAGCGAGCACCTATTAAGGCCAGCACAGCACACAAGGGGGTGGGTGGCCAGCACCACACCCGGCCACCTTTGTCTCCCCTGGTGGCAATGTTTACTACACACCGCACCAGGTACTCATGTGATGAACAGTGACCTACACACACAAATCAGTGGCTAGGATTGCTGACAATGATGCTCACTCAACAAGCTGTCGCTTGGAATTCACGACAAACCGGTCTCCCAAATCCGTTAGCATCGCTGCTCTTTACAATCGCCGGCAGTGCATTCTCATTTCCTTGCACACCCGCTGGTAATTAAGCGCGGACCACCGGTCTCATCGGCGCGCAAATCTCCCCGCTTCCCAGACCTCAACTACTGTGGCAACCACCAGCCGTGCCGCAATGGAGGCAGCTGCTCCAATGTGCAGCCGGACAGCTTCAAGTGTGACTGCCAGAAGGGCTACCACGGCGTGAGCTGCGAGATCGGTGAGTTTCGGCGGAAACCGTCGGGCGAGACTCCGCGCGTGCTCTCTCGCGGCGCGTGGAGCGTCCCCACGTCGAGCCTGGCAGCGCTCCCCCCGCGTCGCCCCTCAAATAAACAGCCCTGGCACCCGGAGCGGACCGCGGCTGACCGTTTTGATAGCCACGTGTGCGTGGGGTGGGTTTTTATCAATGCGCACCTGTTGGCACGTTGGCGAATTGTGCTTCAGTTCGGATCCCCTCACCCCCCACCATCTCCCACTGTGCAATCTCGGGCCAATCCGGTGAGCCGGTCAGTGATCGTGTGGCTGGCACACGGTGGTGGCTGTTTTGTATTTTTTGTTTGGCCACGCGACCAGCAACTGTCCACGTGAAATTTGTCGTTGAGGAACACCGCCTGCCATCAGCTCCACCTTTCGGTGACCACTCTCCCACCTCCGCTGAGCCACGGTTGGCCACGTACGGCGCGAAAGAAGTTCAACGTACGTACATACAGATAAAGGCCCTGCATTGTCACCAACCGACGACCAGTTATCATCATTCAATTCTGAAATGTACTATAAGGCAAAGTAATAGTGAGATTGATACCTGTGATTTATAATGTCTGAAGCAGTCCTGGAATACATAACCTTCACCAAACTTGTGAAAGTATGCTCGCTTACGACCAACATGTAATGGTGAGGAACTTCATCCAGCAGTGGATTGACAGAGGCGTTGTGAAACTGCGCGATTAACTTGCAGCGGGGAAGCGATCCAGTTCCTGCGCCTTTGGATTATCCGTCAGACCTGTTGCTTGCACGCTATGTGCAGCACGTCACACGTGCAGTTGAGCACCGCCTATGGATAGTAAATGTGTTTCGAGTGCCGCTGCTTGCACTGGAGAGGCCTCGTTAATTTCCAGGTGCCTTGAAATCGTGTCCGGGAATTTATGCACGAATTCAAGTTGCATCGAGCGGGATGCCCCACCGGCGTTGCGGGTTTGTTCGCCGGGCCGTGGCATCGTTCTCGTCTGTTGTTGCCAGTCGACGACACGTGGTGCGCCAACGGTGGCTCCGGGGTGGGGTCGCCCTCGGGCTTCAAGTGCCTCTGTGCCCTGGGATGGACCGGAGCCAACTGCCACGATGGTCGGCACAGAGCGCACGCACGTATGTGTACGTTGAACCTCTTTCGCGCATCGTACGTAGCCAACCATGGTAGGTGTGGGGGAAGGACGACAAACTATGGGTCTCTGTGTGAGTCTGTGGGTCTCTGTGTCAGTCTATGGGTCTCTGTGTGAGTCTATGGGTCTCTGTGTGAGTCTGTGGGTCTCAGTGTGAGTCTGTGGGTCTCTGTGTCAGTCTATGGGTCTCTGTGCGAGAGTATGGGTCTCTGTGTGAGTCTATGGGTCTCTGTGTGAGCATATGGGTCTCTGTGCGAGTCTATGGGTATCTGTGCGAGTCTATGGGTCTCTGTGCGAGTCTATGGGTCTCTGTGCGAGTCTATGGGTCTCTGTGCGAGTCTATGGGTCTGTGTGTGAGTCTATGGGTCTCTGTGTGAGTCTATGGGTATCTGTGTGAGTCTATGGGTCTCTGTGTGAGTCGATGGGTCTCTGTGTGAGTCTGTGGGTCTGTGTGTGAGTCTTTGGGTCTCTGTGTGAGTCTATGGGTCTCTGTGTGAGTCTATGGGTCTGTGTGTGAGTCGATGGGTCTCTGTGTGAGTCTATGAGTCTGTGTGTGAGTCTATGGGTCTCTGTGTGAGTCTATGGGTCTCTGTGTGAGTCTATGGGTCTCTGTGTGAGTCTATGGGTCTCTGTGTGAGTCTATGGGTCTCTGTGTGAGTCTATGGGTCTCTGTGTGAGTCTATGGGTCTCTCTGTGAGTCTATGGGTCTGTGTGTGAGTCGATGGGTCTCTGTGTGAGTCTATGAGTCTGTGTGTGAGTCTATGGGTCTCTGTGTGAGTCTATGGGTCTCTGTGTGAGTCTATGGGTCTCTGTGTGAGTCTATGGGTCTCTGTGTGAGTCTATGGGTCTCTGTGCGAGTCTATGGGTCTCTGTGTGAGTCTAGGGGTCTCTGTGTGAGTCTATGGGTCTCTGTGTGAGTCTATGGGTCTCTGTGTGAGTCTATGGGTCTCTGTGTGAGTCTATGGGTCTGTGTTTGAGTCTATGGGTCTCTGTGTGAGTCTATGGGTCTCTACGTGAGTCTATGGGTCTCTGTGTGAGTCTATGGGTCTCTGTGTGAGTCTATGGGTCTCTGTGTGAGTCTATGGGGTTCTGTGTGAGTCTATGGGTCTCTGTGTGAGTCTATGGGTCTGTGTGTGAGTCTGTGGGTCTGTGTGTGAGTTTATGGGTCTCTGTGTGAGTCTATGGGTCTCTGTGTGAGTCTATGGGTCTCTGTGTGAGTCTATGGGTCTCTGTGTGAGTCTATGGGTCTCTGTGTGAGTCTATGGGTCTCTGTGTGAGTCTATGGGTCTGTGTGTGAGTCTGTGGGTCTGTGTGTGAGTCTATGGGTCTCTGTGTGAGTCTATGGGTCTCTGTGTGAGTCTGTGGGTCTGTGTGTGAGTCTATGGGTCTCTGTGTGAGTCTATGGGTCTCTGTGTGAGTCTGTGGGTCTCTGTGTGAGTCTATGGGTCTCTGTGTGAGTCTGTGGGTCTGTGTGTGAGTCTATGGGTCTCTATGTGAGTCTATGGGTCTCTGTGTGAGTCTATGGGTCTCTGTGTGAGTCTGTGGGTCTGTGTGTGAGTCTTTGGGTCTCTGTGTGAGTCTATGGGTCTCTGTGTGAGTCTATGGGTCTCTGTGTGAGTCTAGGGGTCTCTGTGTGAGTCTATGGGTCTCTGTGTGAGTCTATGGGTCTCTGTGTGAGTCTGTGGGTCTCTGTATGAGACATACGTAGCTAACTGTGCTCATCGGAGGTGCGGGGCAAGGACAACAAACTGAACACTAAAAACTGTTCTAAAGAAGTGAGTTTTGAAAGTTCATAGCTCCAGTGGCTTGCTAATATCGGAAGGAAGAGCGTTCCAGACGACCGCAGAAGCACATCTGAAAGCCCGCGATGCGGTGATCGTCTTTGTTCGATGGTTAGCCAATAGCCACTGTTGCGAAGATGTCCAGACTTTGCGTGAAAGCATCACCCGGCCTCGATCCGGGGCCGCAATGACCGCTCAGCCCGTAGCGAGGTCGCCGCTCTTTGCAGTCGTACGTGGGTTGAACCTGGTGGGCAGCCCTGGTTTACCGCTGCGGGATTGAACAACCGTGCAATACCACGCGCCGTCTGCTTCACAGTGGACGTTAACGATTCCATGACGTCAGTCGCATAGGGCATGCCACATTTTGTGCCACCGTGATTGTGCACATTTTCTAATTTGCCTGCAAATTGATGAATTGGGATTACAACACAAAAACATCCCCCCCACTGAATGGTATAAATACCAAATGTACAAATTATGTTTTAAGCGTCCGATAGTTGAGACGCCACCGTGCATTATTGTTGAGCTGCATTATCGGAGCGCGCAGTCTTAAAGCAAAATAACGACTCAACAATTTCCCTCCTTTATCAATCCACCATATCAGTCACGAGGTTTTTTTAAACCATATTTTGCCATGCCAATCAATATGGGTTGGTGAGAGAGGGATGGGGGCCCAGGACTGATTCTGCTATCACTTGCCACTGATGTTAGCTGTGTTACTGAGAGGCGAACGCACGTCAGCGGCTTCACAGCATAGCGTGTCAAGTGATACTATGTTAAAATATACTCTGTATTTTTAGTGCTTCTATCAAAGGTGGAGTGGTGGTGCGGTGGTTAACGTGCTGCGCCGAGTTTGATTCCCCAACGTCAATGGCGAGTGATGTCCGAACCGGCTCTGGCCACCATTCTTCACCAACGCACACTGAGAAGTGTGGTGAAGTACGGTCACAACTCCCCCACGACCAACATGATGTTGGGGGAGCGGGGTGGGGTTCAGTACGCAGGGGAGGGATTGGGGTTAATGTTTACGTGCCACCCGGAGGCACATCGATACGTTTCATGATACGGGCATGTGTGTCACTCTACATGATGTGTTTATGTGACCCATCCCGCCACTGGACAACCGCTACATTCACCGTGATGGATTTTAATTAAAACAAATCGCGACAAATCATTATTCAGTCGGGGCCAATCGTTAGAACTCTGATTGATCACAATTGACATGACAACAGGTTGTTTTAGTAACAAGTCAACATGAAAAAGGTGCAGGCCTGCAATTGCCTGTTCACACCACTGCTTTGTGGAAGGGCCTCCCACTCAGGAGAGCTCCATTGAGTCCCTGTCGAGGGCCATTGGGACTTTTTATTCAACGATGGCCAAACGTCTTGGGGGGGGGTTCGGTGGTGAGCGGCACAGGCAAGGGGGGGGGGGCACAATGGCGAGAATCTGGCCACATAGAGAGGGGGCATGTAAACTAAAACTATAAACAACTTCTCTTGTTGTACCAGCTAAGACCCACTGAGCTAGATAGCTCTGTTTCAGAGGTGACCTGGGCCACCAATGGTAACTCAACGAGGTGGCTTATCAAGTGAAATACTCTCAACGCACGTTTATGAATGTCGAGGGGAAACACCGGAGGACCCTGAGAAGAATCCACGTGACCACGGGGAGAACGAAACGTAGACCCCAAATACACGGCAGGCGTCAGGGTTGGGATCCAACCCATGAACCCCCTGCTGCATACCAGGTGAAGGAGTTAGCATCTCGCCGCCGTGGCACCTAGAACCACACCTTTACCTTGTCATGCCACTGATTTCATCATCGTAATCCAAGATGCAGTGCTTTGAATGTTCATGAACAGCCGTCCCTTTCTCTCTCGCCCACAGACATTGACGAGTGCGCGTCGAGCCCTTGCGGTCATGGAGGGACCTGTCTCAACCTGGTGAACGGGTTCAGCTGCACGTGCCCTCCACAGTGGACGGGGCACACCTGTCTCCTGGGTGGGTGACGTCCAGTGCCACGAGTTCTACGCCTGTCTGAGCTCACATCGTCGTCGGCACTTTGAGGATTCTGAAGGCTCAGCGTCAATGAATTTGGTTCCCGGAGGCCTGACCGGGGCACTGTTGGTATTCTTCAGGTTCGGTGCCAATGCCCCAAGGCTCATGGAACCATCTAGAATATAATGCTCAAAGCGCCAAGTGTCTCGTCGGTAACAATGTCATTGTATGTCTGTTGAACTTATTTCGCACCATACAGCGTCAACCTCGCTAATCACAGGTCCAGAGGGAAGGACAGTGAACTAGACAAATTGGGGTGGGGCTTATCATCATTGGAGATCCGGAGCCTGCGGGATAAATTCCACATTCACATGGCGGGGACCAATCACTTCATCAACAGCCGCTGCTGATTCACCAAAACAAGTTGCCTGCTTTGTCGACCCTCTGTGGGTGATTATGGGCTGACCCCTTTGCAGATATTTTCGCCTCGCAACTTTGCAACTGTGAGTATGACCCTCTGCCAGCCAGCTTGAAGCTTGAACAATGCGAAAGTTAACATTGCATCGTGTGCCCGGATGGGGGGGGGGGGGGGGGGGGGGGAGCCCGCAACATGTTTGCTGCAGAAAAGTTAATGCCACGGTCGCAAGATGTTAACTATCTCGCCTGGTATACAGGAGTTTGTGGGTTCGATCCCAACCCTGATGCCTGCTGGTGTATATTTGGAGTTTGGATGTTCACCCCATGGTCGCGTGGACCCCTTTCACATTTAAAATCAACGTGCGTTTTTAGAGTGTCTGGCTGCTATAAATGACCACACGATAGCCACTTTGTTGAGCTATCATTTGTGGCCAGGCCGCTTCTGAAAAAGAGCTGTGTAACTCAGAGGGCCTTACCTGATAAAAATAAAATTAGTTCATAATGCCGCCTATCAAAGCTTGTCGCACCTGCGTATCCCAAGGAGGTGCGAAGGAATCCTTCCTTCCCAGTGAGCGCTTTGCGTGCTTGAAGGTGACGTTGGCGGTGGCTGCGCGTCGGCCTTTTCACAGATCAGGACGAGTGCGATGACAACCCTTGCGTTCACGCGCGCTTCTGCAAGAACCTTTTCGGAGGCTACTACTGCGGTTGCCTGCCCGGGTGGACTAGACAGAATTGTGACATTGGTAGGTTCACCTCTCTCCTCCACGCCCACGTGCATCATCGGTGTCAAACAAAAACACACGTGCATTTCGATAGACGCTGAAATCAATGCTATTCTTTCAACCCAATTGCCTAGTATAACGTGCAACCTCAAGCCAACTTTTGTCACGTGGTTTGAGCAGTTGAATCAACATTGACCAAACATTCCAAATGTATTGCCTATCTAACCTATAAAAGTATTTTTGTCTGTCCGTCTGTCTGTCCGTCTGTCTGTCTGCGCACGCGCGCTTGCGAGGGATTTGTCTCTCAAACGGTGAGGTTAACGTCGAAAAAAAATTGCCAGGCAGCACGCCCTAAGTCCCGCGGTGGGTATAGGCTATTCCGTTTCCCATCCGTAAACTTTAAAGTAGTTAAATGAACAAGTTAGTGGGGCCGTGGGTAGCGGCCCAGCCCCCAGCCTGGCAATGTGTCACCGGCTGGGCAATCTAGGCGAGGCCTCGGGCTCTGCACGGGACGAGGCCTCACCACGGCAATGTAAAGTAATTTTTATTTAAACTTTCGCTAAGAACTCAGGTTCAGTGTTTACTATTATTAAACCAATTAGTTGGCAGATATTACAATAATAATATTTGTGTGCAGATAACAACTCTGGTTCATTGTTTACTATTATGAAACTAATAAGTTTTAAATGGAGTCGCTATCTTATTTTAATGCTCTAAGCCCATCGAATGTTCGCTCCAGTCTTGATATGTCTGGGCCAAACTGATTGTATCCTGGGTTTCTGGTCTGTCAGGTGTAGTGGCACACGCATGTAATTCAACATTCTGATAGATGACTGTGCAAGGCAGAATCGAAAGTAGGTCCTTGACCTAACTGTGGAGATTATTTTCCTTGACACGCTGCGGATACTCCCAATTTCCTCCCACGTACAAAATACTTGGAAATAAATCGACCAATTCCCAGGAAGACAGTCAAAAGTCCCGTGGCAGAATCAGCCTGCACTGTCACCCTCCCACACAGAGCAGTGGTGTACTCATTTTTAACAGCCCCGGAATGATGACAGAGAAACTGGGATCCTTTAGGGGGATTTAAAGCTTGCAACTGTCCAATTCATCAGTTGGTCACAGTGTCAAGAAGCCACCTGGCAGGATTGCAGAATCAGCCTGGGTGTGTTCCCTGTGTCGCCGACACACTGCACACCAACACCAAGTGTGTCCCACCATCTTCTTGGTTCTTTCGGTAAAGTCACGTAGAAGGGAAGTAATAAAATAATAAAAATAAAACATAATAAAATAAAATAATTCTCACGACGTTTCGGTCACAACGCAAGCAGCCGTCTTCAGGTGAAGAATGAGACACTACCAAGCTAGGAGCTTATATATACGCTGGGTTGGAGGTGGAAGAAGAGCGCCTTAACAAAAATAATGTGCATATGAAGAGGAATTTAGCATATTCATGGAAAATGCGTAGGAGGTGGGCGGGGGGGTTTCAAAGTCATTTTCCATGAATATGCTAAATTCCTCTTCATATGCACATTCTTTTTGTTAAGGCGCTCTTCCACCTCCAACGCAGCTTATATATAAGCGCCTAGCTTGGTAGTGTCTCATTCTTAAGCTCCTAGCTTGGTAGTGTCTCATTCTTCACCTGAAGACGGCTGCTTGCGTTGTGGCCGAAACGTCGTGAGAATTATTTTATTTTATTATGTTTTATTTTTATTATTTTATTACTTCCCTTCTACGTGACTTTACCGAAAGAACCAAGAAGATGAATCCCTGCAGTCACGAAAGCTTTAAATCGAAATGGATCCCACCAGTGAATGTGCACGCTCCGGCTGCGCGCACCGGCGTCTTGTGTTGTTCGTGCGGTTGCTCTGCCGGCGAGCGGTGGCTTTCCCTTGGAGTGCTCCGTGAACAACGCCGTGGCGACACTGGGCCGTTCGAGCCATGGCCTCATTCAAGGCCTGCGCTTGACAAACACTCGCCTCTGGATTCTGTGCCAAGTGACGCGATGACCTTGAAAGTGTTTGTCATTTAACAGCCCCCCCCCCCCCCCCCACCAACAAATTTGACTCTACCTCTCTTTCCTGTGGCCATAACCTCATCGCAACATCTCCAAGCCACAAACACGTGCCTTGACAAATGGGGGGGGGGGGGGTATTGAATGACGGTGAACCCGGTTTGAGACTCGATATGGTCGATTGATTAATTTGTTCATGCTGCCCAATAGATGTTTTATTGTACACTGATCACCCCACATTCATAACGAACGTTTGGAGAATATTCATAATTTGAGTATGATGGGTTCTCAAGCTATTCATGACTGGTAACTGATTGGTTAAGCAATGCACATACAACAAGTCGCAGACGACACATCGATATGTCGAGGTCTCCAATGTTTAGTGCATCGCAAATGTGCAACACACCTAATGCACGTGTGCCCTCTATTGCCTGCCTAGAGACAGATTTTTAGGAATCATAGTAACGATTTTCATTTCACCAGCTGTCAATGACTGTGAGGGGAAGTGCTTAAATGGAGGAGCATGCAAGGTAAATGCCGACCCACAAACACACTTCCTCCGAAGACATTTCATTGCATTGTCTCATCGTCGTGTGCATTCACTTACAATGAATCGTCTTCTGGGCGCCGATGCCTTAGGATATGAGACTTGACGTGTGTTTAGACTGCAATCCAAGTCTTATACTGTATTTGTTGTGGGAGCATATCATATCAAGAGCTGTGGGTTGTTGCCTCTGCAGCTTGATCTCAGTGATTATACATGCGCTTGTTATTACGGGCGCCGGTAATGGTTAAGAGTAAAGACTTCTATTGCAGCTTACTGCTCACAGCGTTTGTAAATGCCCCGTGAATTTAGCTTCCCTATTAATGAGTACGTGCCACCCCAGACACTCAATGTATATGTAAAAAAAATAACATGAAAACATTGTTAATATTTAAGTTGTCTGGAGTTGCGTTGGCTTTGTCCACAGTTTAAGAACAAGTTGTTTTTTAGTCTTTTTTTCTATCGAAATTTGTTTGTCTGTTTGGACTACTTTTTGTTGAAGACCACAAATCATAACCTTAACCAAACAAGCAGAGTTTAAATACATTATTTGTATTGATTTCTCTTGTTGACACTGTTATTCGGAAAGCGTACCTTTTATTTGAAACGTGCATTCACGGAGATACTTACGCAGAATTCATTTTTATTTTTAAATACTGCGGCACTTTGCCATTAAACGTTTCCATTTGCGATGGTTTAACACAATCGCGAAACACCGCCGAAACGAAGCGAATGCAAAGTCGACGACACCGAAAACGGGGATATTTCACGCGTCCACGACGTACGACGTCGTTCCACTCTCGCAGGACCTGACCAACGATTACAGCTGCGAGTGCAAGCCGGGCTACACGGGCAGACGCTGTGAGACGGAGGCGGACGAGTGTGCTGCGAGCCCGTGCCTCAACGGCGGCCAGTGCAGGGACGCCATCGATTCCTACTACTGCGTTTGCACGGACGGCTTTGCCGGCGACAGCTGCCAAGTAAGCGCCGCGTTTGTTCTCGAAGCGAGCTGCCGCGTGATCCCCGTCCGCGCGCCCACGGCTGCGTCGCTTTTGATAGAGACCGGTGTTGCACGCACATCGAGCCCTGCGAATCCCAGAGATGCCGTGGATTTGCGTCCGCCGGGCTCTGGCGTTGATGACGAACCCTGAGAACAGCTGTCCAACGTGTGTTCGGACTGCGCCATGGGCTTTGTTCGGCGTGATGTCCGACGTTTCGCCGCACGTGCCGGAGGCTTCTTCTGGAACCGACCGAAGGAAGTTCCCGGCACGTGTAGCGAAGCGTGGACCATCGCGGCGAACAACGCACGGCACGACCAACAATCACGCTGTGGAGATCCACAGCAGCGCAACCTGTACAGTCTTTACACGCAAAGTGCTTGCCACAAATGAGCCACAATACCTTGCTGATCTTGTTAAGGAGCATAGACCATCACGCGAACTTCGGTTATCCTCACAGCGGCTTTTGGTTAACCATCAGAGATTAGAAAGCCACTGGAGTTATGCTCCGCACCGCCGATGAGCGCGGTTGACTACTTGCGGTGCAAAACGAGTTCAGGAGTAGAACCCTATGAATCTCATGGAATGCCAATGAAGGCACTCTGAACAGTGGGCATTAACAGTTAACCGAAAGAATTATAAACGTGAATTATTAAGAGTAGGGTAGAATAATTTTTAAGAATATAAGAAGTATAATTTAAGACAGATAACTTCTAATTTCTCAAGTAGTTCATAATAAAAATTGTTGTATTTGTAGTTGTTAATGATGGGTCTCAATTTTGCATTGAGCAGGAGGAGAGTGGTGATGGCGAGGTGTGACGCTTGGTATCCTTGATGACCTCCAACCTTGAGAGCACGTTTGATCTGCTTGAGGTTTAATTTTTTTATTTCGATTTAAAGCTTTCGTGACTGCAGGGATTCATATTATTGGTTCTTTTGGTGAAGTCACGTAGAAGGGAAATAATAAAATAACAAACATAAACCATAATATAATAAAGTTCTCACGACGTTCCGGCCACAACGCAAGTAGCCGTCCTCAGGTGAAGAAACAGCTGTCTGACAGACAGCGCTCCAATGAACACCGCTAAGCTTGGCGGCGTATTTTTAAACTGGGTGGGAGGAGCAGAGCGCCTTGACAAAGGAGTTTACCTATCAACAGATTTTTTGTTTTTTTACATTTTTCACTTTCGGCCAAATTCTTTGACCCACGGTGGGCTGCCCTCCATCCGCTCTGCTGTGTGTGCGTGTGCCCATGTCAGCACTCGAGCGTGTGCACACACACCAACAGTTCACACAGCCACATTGTGCACCTCTTTCTAAAGAGGCTTTCAAAAATGCTTTGATGCTCATCCAGTGGTTTTGTACTTTCGTTAAAATCAGCTGCTGCCATTGAATTTATATGTAAAATGTGCTGCTCTGATATATACATAAAAAAAACGCTCAGTTCTCTTACTGATATTGGAATGATTTTTATTTATTTTGATTAAAAAAATATATATATTTTGCCCTATCCCCAACTCTCTAGGTTATCTTCTGAACACCGTTGCAAGCATGCACGAGTAGTTATCATGTTAATTAATTTGTCTCGTCCGTATTAATTGTCTACCCGTGATGTTGTTTCCGCTTTTTTTTCGTCACGCTGTCTGCGAAAATGCGATGGATCAGGCACAGATCTGGGTTGATGGCCGGGTGACTCGGCGGTCGGAGCGAGCGGCTCGCAAATCGGAAAGGTTGCGAGTTCAAATCCCAGATGGCAGTTTGACTCAGCCCATCATCGCCTTCATAGGTGATCGCTAACAGCACTTGCCCCAACAGTCTGTTAAGCATATACGGGGAAGGATCTTTGTCTTTGTTTTTGTCCTCAGCTGCACGTGGAAGTCTGCGTCCCGAACCCGTGCCAGAACGGGGCCCGGTGTGAGAACCTCCCCACGGGCGACTACTTCTGCCACTGCTCGGAGAACTTTGAAGGAACAAATTGCACCCTGCTGAAGGACCATTGCCTCACCTCGCCCTGCCAGGGTAAGTCGTCGTTTCCCCAGCCGCAATCGTCGCCTCCATACCCGAGTTTCTGCTCTTAATTTTCTGAAGGGCTAAGAGCCCATCGATGTCATTTATTTAATGTTTCAAATCGATGCTCGTGGAGCCTTGTGTGCCCACACAATCGTGGATAGTTTGGTGCGCCGCGGTACGTGCGGAACTGAAGACGAACGTGTTTGCTGCTGTAGTGGCCGTCTTTCCGCCGGCAGTGACGTAAGGAGGCCATTACACGGCCGCACCTTTACATCCTGCGCACGTTCTCTCAACGTGCCGCTCTCCGTGATACGATTTGTATGTTTTGCAGCGTCTAAACGCAACCGAAAGTCGAGACGCTTAATGCAACAAGCGGGACACAATTCGCCCCCAAATTATAAAAAAAAGGAAAGATAAAAAAACTTTAACGGTGAACGAGAATGCTAATTGTGCCTTGTTTGTCATCTTGCACAAGAGAGCGTGCACATGCACGGACCTTTAGCAGTGAGAAGCAAACCCATAGCTTTTTTAATTCTTCATGTCTGCCACAGACTTAGTGACTTCTTGTACAACTACGTCTGATGGTCGCAGTGTCCCAGCACTCAAATGGAGCACTGGCCAGTACCAATCTCTCTTGGCAGTTTTGAGCCAGTGGGCCGGAGCTCAGTGAGGCCAGCGGTCAGTAGGCTGGGACCCTGAAGATTCCCGGACCCGACGTCCTTCTCAGGGCCGTGTCTGAGTGGACCAGCGGTCGAGACCCGAGGACCTTGGCTGGGTCGGGTCTGCCTCCCCTAGGTCCCGCTAGCCGCAGGGCTGAGAGTGGGTGGTCCCAGTGGCGAGGGCACGTGAGCCCGGAGGCCGTGGTACCTCCTTAGGTTGTTGGGTAGAAGGGGGCCATTACCCCTTCGTGTTGGGGACCTTCTGTGTTAATCGTTTAATAAATACGTGTTGCCTCCTAAGAAGACTCCATACAACCCACTACGTATGTGTAATAAAGGTCGTGGAAGCGACTTCTGGAATCGGGGTCTTTATTTGTTTTTCGTTTACAACACTCTTCAGATAGGTTCCACTCCTGTCCTACTCCTTCACGCTGCTCACAGACGGCGTGAGAGGGAGATACTCGCGCGGCCACGTGGCAGCCTGGACCCCGCTCCGGCGTGGCCTCACCCTCCGTTCGTTCCAGATCTGACCACGTGTTGTCCGTCTCCCCCCCTTTTAATACCCGGGTCACGTGGTGCCTTTCCACCAGTCCTGGTTAACCTCCATGGAATCTTCCAGACTCCATCGTAGTATCCCAGGACCATGCCCCTGACTCGTCCCCCCATTGGCTGTGGCTAAAGCCAGCAGGGCCAATCCCCTACTCGCAGATGTCACCTTCCCATGACGTCAGGGCCACGCCCCTAGACTTCTCCCCCATTGGCTATGGGCCAGGACCGGTAGAGCCAATCATCGTAACGAGGTGTGATCAATCAACCACTCGGATATACTCTCACATTACATATGCATCAGGATCCCAAAACTGAATTCCCTCACTCACGACCTGCCAGTGTCCACCTTTCCTTATTGGGCAACAATCATCCATAATGTTACAGTCTTACGCACACGTTACGCACCTGATGATTGCTGAATGTGTCCCAATAGGGCAGAGCGTGCCAATCAAATTAGTTACAGATCTTGTTTTGTGTGTGCGCGTGTTTCTCCCGCGTGGTGTAGAGAAGGCTCTACATTTGAATCGGCACTCTCCCTCGTTCCCTCGTTCCCTCGTTCACTTGTGTGTGTTTACCAACCATCGGGCGTGTGCAGCATGCACGTTTGTTGAACTTCTTTTGCACCGTGCAATTACTTAATTTGAAGGAGAAGATTATTCGGCGTGAAAAGACGGACCGGAATGTGGGACACTCCGTCATGCCCTGCACAGCGGCAGGGTACAACTCTGCACTTGTTACTTTTTTCCACGTCACCAAAAACTACCGAATGATTTTCAAGCTGCATTGCAATCAGTTTAACACGTAGGCTTTCTGGCGAATTGCCCGATTATGCTGGATGCAATTACCAGCGAAACGTCGTACTCAAATTGTAAATGTTGTGGCTTCAACACACCGGTGGGCTAAAGCAGTGAACTATTTGTCTTTTGTCAACGTGACACTTTTTTACTGATTGGCCGTGTCGGGTGGTGGAGGGTTACGACACATTTATAAATAACGCGATCTAAACCCAACAACGTTGATTATGAATGCATTGCAATCGCATGTTTATTTGACCATGGGCATAGTCCTGGGCCGTTTTTATTGCACTCGTGCAAAATAATCATAAAAAAATTAATTGGCCACAGATTTCAACACAAGACGCTCCTGGAAAAAAAGTATCATGCCTCATTGAACCATCGCTGGATGATATAGAAAGGTCTGATACTAATTACAGACGTTAGTCAGCGCCGTCTATATTTGACTCACAAAATGTTTGGATCTGAGTCGTGCTGCGTTGTAATGCAGTTGCGAGGCTGGTCACGTTTCACGTGAATAGCACGAGTGATAACACACAACACAAATTTCCTAGTAAGTGTACATGACAACGATGATCACGATGATGATGATGATGAGATGCCTCTTCTGTTGTAAGCCGGCAGCAATAATCGTTGTATTCCTCTTGTGAACAAAGATTGCAGTTTCACTCATCAGAGCGGGCGTGCCGTGTTCGTCAACTCGCTGCGTAATGTTCACCTCGATATTAATACGCCGTCAGGCATGTACACGGCGCTGCTGCTGTCGATGAAACTCGCGACACAAATATTCGTCAACGGAGAGATTTTTTTATACTTATTGGCCAACGATGAATGTCAGTGGACGAAAGTCGCCGAGCGTGGCCGTAACTCTGACTGCTGCGTACCAAACGCCAAATCGTGACCGACTATGAAGAGATGAAAATCCACTGGTCTGAATTAAGATGTCAACTAAGATCGTTCATCTTGTCGTTAGAGACAACAGTGCACTTGAGGAAGACCAAAATGAGCCATTGGCTCTATAAATGTACATTGGCTCACCCGATAACAATTACAATTGGCTGACCTGATTATATTTGGGGCAATTTGGTGGCCAGTTGCACTACTGACATTTAATAACCAAGAGTGTTGTACTCAAATGTCTGACTGATTACGTTGACTAAGAGAATAACCAGATAACATCCTCAGACTTGACTCAAGTTCCACAGATACTCGGCACCCAGACTATGACTAACATCGCAAATGCTCACCAAACAAACACCGGCTCTCCCGCCCGACCCTCTGCCAGCAGACAGAATGGTGTTCACCGTGAGTGGTGCGCTGGGCTTCCTGCTGCTGCTGGCCACGCTGCTCCTCTGCCTGTGCTGCATGCGGAGGATACGAAACCGCCGGTCACCTCACCTCGACAAGGTGAACAACAAGGACAAGGTCACGGAGCCGCTCGACAAGGTCGTAATCCGCAACCCAATCGGTGGCGGTGGCGGCGGTGGTGGCGGTCAGAACAACAAGCGGCTCGAGAAAAATGTATGCCTTATGGGAAAAATGTCAACACACAAAATCGAGCTGGAGGAAATCGACAAGCTTGGATTTAACAATAAAGCGACGATGGGCTACGGCGCCGGATCGCTGGCCACGCCCGAGGAGCAACCGCTGAAGTCGAAGTAAAATGTGAAGAGACCTGCGCACACACGGACGTCACGGGCGGAAGTATCGTCCTGTACTGCACTGGCACAACAGATCTTGGTGTCGTGAGCAGCAGCAGCAGCAGTTACACGGACATTGATAACTGGACAGAAATGCGTGCCGTGCCTTTTTTTTCCCTGACAGGAGGTAATCGGGGGGTTCGTTCAGTTCCTTTTTCACCATTTTCAGTAGCAGGCGTCGCTTCCGGCGATCCACGCCTGTGTCTTCGCAACAGGCCCGAACCTTCGGTTATGTCCCCCCTATACACTCCCCGGCGTGGCCAGGCCCCCCCCCCCCCTTCTAGAGCCTTCGAGCAAGTTCCCGGAGCTTCCTGACTGACCCCGCTTTGACCTTTAACCCAGACACGCCCCCTTCTGGTTGGTTATTATGTAACGTGCCCATCACCATGATTACCCCTCCTGGCTGGCTGGCAGGCAGCACCCTGTCATTACACTTGTGCATGATCTGTGTTCTGTACTCTTTTCGTGGTCCCCTATTCTTTCAGAGTGCTTCCAGCCACGGAACCCACAACTAAATCCGCCGAGCCTGCCGGAGAACAGTTTTAATGCAAAACAGTGGACACACAACCTGTTGAGGGTGAGTGCAGTAGCCACTGTCTAGAAACCTGCTGCCCATTTGGCAATATACAGTTGAGAAGTTCATTGTTGAAACTTTAGTCGGCTGGAAGAGGTCTCGAAGAGATGGCCGAGAGTGGAGCTCGAAGCAGGCTGTGAGAGGCGGCTGATAGTGAGTGGGAGTCTTCTCTCCTCGGCCAGACCGTGTTGGATGAGCCGCCATCCCGGTCAGAGTGAGAGAATTTCGATTTAAAGCTTCTTTCGTGACTGCAGGGATTCATCTTCTTGGTTCTTTCGATAAAGTCATCACGTAGAATTGAAATAATAAAATAATAAAAATAAAACAATAAAATAATTTTTACGACGTTTCGGCCACAACGCAAGCAGCCGTCCTCAGGTGGAGAACAGGTCTGTCGGAAAGACAGCGTCTGAATGAACACCACCAGGCTTGGCAGCGTATATTTAAGCTGGGTTGGAGGGGGAAGAGCAAATTCCTTTGTCAAGGCGCTCTTCCCCCTCCAACCCAGCTTAAATATACGCTGCCAAGCCTGGTGGTGTTCATTCAGACACTGTCTTTCTGACAGACCTGTTCTTCACCTGAGGACGGTTGCTTGCGTTGTGGCCGAAACGTCGCGAGAATTATTTTATTGGTTTATTTTTATTATTTTATTATTTCAATTCTACGTGATGACTTTACCGAAAGAACCAAGAAGAAGAGTGAGAGAAGCCACAGAGATAGCCGAGGTTCGGACGAGTAGAGCTCGGGGGGGGTCCATGGGAAGGAGCAAGTGTAGAGAACACCTACCTCTGGTGTGAGTTTAGAGTGTGAGTATTAACAGTGTTTCATAAACGGCGTAAGCCCTTACATGAAGTCCCGTCTCCGAGTGGTTCTACATCACAACGACTGGTGTCAGAAGTAACCACAAACCCTCGTCGCCATGTCAAAGTCGGCCACGAGGCGTAGGAACTCACCTGTCGAGAGCTCGGACAACGCCCCGTGGAGCCCAGCCATCTCATGCAGGAGGAGGGGGCTGCACCTTGAGGCTACCACGTGAAGTGTCGAAACATACATTTGTAACGCTCACACACACTCATAGGCAGGGGCGGTTTCTTCATTAGGGCGATTGGGCGACGCACCACCAATGTCATTCAACCACAGAGTCACGCTAGCCGTCACTGTCAGCCTCTGGATATAGTCCAATCAGCGTCATGTCACGTTCTGTGGAGTACCGCCTCTTTTGGGGCGATTTCACTACGGCTGAGAATCGCCCCGAGTGGTCCCATAGACTTACATTCAAAGATGTTTTTTTTCGAACGGGGGCGCTGCAATGCATTCTCTATGGCTTCCGGGAGGGCTCGCCCTAACGTGCTTACGTCATCATACGTGCTTACGTCATCATACGCAAGCACGTTTCATCCAGCAATATAATTTATCGCTACCTAGTGGAATCTTTAATAAAATAAACTTGAGTGGTTTGTTTTAATAGTGAGTATATAAACAAACAAGATGTATTGTAAGAGTCACTTTATTTTTCATTAATATTAAAGAAGTGAAGTTGCCTTTACATGCTTAAGCTGTTAATTTATTCATTGCATGGGTGGACCTTATCCTTATCAATCATCCAGACATTTGCCCTCCCTGAGAGATTTTGCAGGAGCCGCCACTGCTCACAGGCACACACACACATGCGATCACACACACATACAGGCACACACACATGCGCTCACACACACGCGCTCACACACACTCACAGGCACACACACACTCATAGGCACACACACATGCACTCACACACACAGGCTCACACACTCACAGGCTCACACACACTCACACACACGTGCGCTCACACACATGCGCTCACACAACAACAACCGCCATTCGCCACTAAGTGGCGGTGACGTCACCACGACGCTTGTGCCAGGCCATGTGCACCTTGAGGCCACCACGTGAAGTGTCGAAACATACATTTGTAACGCTCGCACACACTCACAGGCACACACACATGCGATCACACACACATACAGGCACACACACATGCGCTCACACACACAGGCACACACACTCACAGGCACACACACATGCGCTCACACACACGCGCTCACACACACTCACAGGAACACACACACTCACAGGCACACACGCATGCGCTCACACACACAGGCTCACACACTCACAGCCTCACACACACTCACACACACGTGCGCTCACAGACACGCGCTCACACAACAACAACCGCCATTCGCCACTAAGTGACGGTGACGTCACCACGACGCTTGTGCCAGGCCATGTGCACCTTGAGGCCACGTGAAGTGTCGAAACATACATTTGTAACGCTCACACACACTCACAGGCACACACACACACATGCGCTCACACACACGCGCTCACACACAACAACAACAACCGCCATTTTCCACTAAGTGGCAGTGACGTCACTGTAGGCGCAGCTTTCTTGTCCCAGAAAACAAGCTGCACCTCAACTTGCCAGTTTGGACAGCTGCTGCAGTCGGCCACACGTCTCGTCACGACGATGTCCGAGGTGGGAGCCCAGCCGCGTGCACACACACCACTTGTTTGGAGCGGGATCGGGCGGTTCCCGCCATCTCTCCTCCCGCCACGCTTGAACTTGGCGCCATTTTCCAACAGACGCGCCGCAGCTTCCAGCCGCCATCTTGCCCCCGGGCGCCATTTTGACCGCAACACAGCACCCGGGCGCCATTTTGTTGCAGCGATGCCACCGAGCGCGTCTTCGGGAGCGCCCATGCCAGTTTTCACCTCCGGCTCGTCCAAACTTCGTCGGATGCGGCTTGTGCGTCCATCGCAGCTGGCGGTGACTGGACGTCGTTTCAAGACCGTTTTGATGCGGCTTCCAATGAATACCTGGTGCGGTGTGTAAACATCGCCACTGGGAAGACAAAGGCGGCTAAGGAGGCGTGGTGCTGGCCTTTATAGGTGCTACTCACAAACAGCACTTGCCCCATACAATTTACCAGGGTTGGGGAGCACCCAGGTGGTGAATCTGCCGGTCATCTCAGTCGGTCATCCCATGGCACCTAGGCCTGTCGCGTCACCTCCTGCTGGCAGCGGGAGCCTTGGAACGATTCCTACGGACGTAGAGTGCACCTAGCCTGGCACAAGCACCAGAGGCCATTGCGCAAGTCCGGCTCGGCTGTGCTCTCCCTGTAGTCGACCACGCAACCCCAGATCTGGCCACAAACCTCTCGTTTTTTTTGTTGTTGTTCAATTTCTGCCCGGTAGAAACGCCGGTCTGGTTCCGTTGGCGCAGCGAGCGAGTGAACACACGGCAGAGGCGTTGGCGTTAGGGAACGGGGGTCATCGTTTATTGTAAAACCGTTGGGGGTGAATCGCGTCACTGTACACACGTGTACACACCTGCGCACACCTTTGCAAAAAAGCCGCCTCTTATTGCAGTTGACAAAAGGCCCCCCCCCTCTCCTCTCTCTCCCCACCTTGCCCCCCCCTCCCCTGCCCCCCATCACGCGGGAGGGGGGGGAGGGGGGCGGGAGCGGCTGCACTATAAGAACACGGGAGGGGAAACACAAGACGACGACAACACTGAAGACACTTTTATAATCATAAAAAAAAATCATCAATAAAATCAAACTACTGCGAGCTACTACACGCGCCTGACTGCCAGGCAACTGTTGAATTTGGTTGCCAGGCAATTGTAAATATTTCCAGGGCAACAG
This sequence comes from Lethenteron reissneri, assembly GCF_015708825.2. NCBI lineage: Eukaryota > Metazoa > Chordata > Hyperoartia > Petromyzontiformes > Petromyzontidae > Lethenteron > Lethenteron reissneri. Next base: position 45,674 of record NW_026891188.1, on the reverse strand, counting down.
TGTTAGTTGCCGGGGTACCCGGTCCACCTGGTTGCCGGGCAACCCACCTGAAAGTGATTAGTCTCGTACCATTCAAAACGCAGGGGGTGGCATACTGCAAGTTGCACATCACAAACCTGCTGGCAACCACATGGGTTGAACCCCTACACTCTCCCCCCTCCCACCTCCTGGGTGAACCCTTTCCCTACCCACCCCCCTTTTTGGGTGGGATGTGGTACAGCCCAATAAACTAATTCTCCATGCGACTATACTGGCAGGGGTGGGGTAAGAGGAGAGAAAGTTGGCCGGTAGGTGGTGGGGCGTTTTGGGGTGAGATGTCATTGTCTCGGCGGTTTCCGAATGAGCGGCTGGTCTGGGCGTGGCCGTCATGTATTGTTTCCGGCAATGCAATGATGGTTCATGAGGCTGGAGTTGTGTAGTAGGGGAGGGAGTGGGGGACTTAACTACAGTTAGAGTTCAGGGGGATGCCGCCTGGGAACCCACGGGCAGCGACATACCAGCTGGAGTGTTAGCGACGGCGTTCGCTTAAAATCGCTCGCCCGTTCCGCCCCGCCACCCGCTCACCCGGCCCGCTCACCCTTTTTAACCGGCGACCGTGGCGGGCGAGCCGGCCGGTTTCGTCTCAAACCAACGTTCGGCGTTGCCAATTCGTCGAAAAGGAACCTCTCTCGTCCAAGGTCGCGACGGGGACTTTCGAAAAAGCTACCGGGTTTCTAAAAACATCGTAAACCCGACGCAGGATCGGCTTCGTCCGTACCCAGAGATGTGGAATCGCGTCTTGAACTAACGCAGATTTCCCCTCGCCGGGCACTCCCGGGCGGAAGGGGGGGAGGGACCACCATGGTGTCGTCCCTCGTACCACGAAGTCGTTACATGAACCGTCGCCTCGTCCTCCAGTCGGGTTATACCTCCCCTCCCCCCCCAAAAGAAGAAAACAAGGAGTGGCCTCCAAACTCAAAATTGCTGCCAGCGGGCAGGCAGGCTGGCTGGTGGATCGGCGGTCCAGCCGGTGCTGGTGGTGGTGGTGATGGTGGTGGTGATGGTGGTGATGGTGGTGGTGATGGTGGTGGTGATGGTGATGGTGGTGATGGTGGTGGTGATGGTGGTGATGGTGGTGGTGATGGTGGTGATGGTGGTGGTGATGGTGGTGATGGTGGTGGTGATGATGGTGGTGATGGTGGTGATGGTGATGGTGGTGGTGATGGTGGTTGTGATGGTGATGGTGGTGGTGGTGATGATGGTGGTGATGGTGGTGATGGTGGTGATGGTGATGGTGGTGGTGGTGATGGTGGTGGTGGTGATGGTGGTTGTGATGGTGGTGATGGTGGTGATGGTGATGGTGGTGGTGGTGATGGTGGTTGTGATGGTGATGGTGGTGGTGGTGATGATGGTGGTGATGGTGGTGATGGTGGTGATGGTGATGGTGGTGATGGTGGTGGTGATGGTGGTGATGGTGGTGATGGTGATAGTGGTGGTGATGGTGGTTGTGATGGTGGTTGTGATGGTGATGGTGGTGGTGGTGATGATGGTGGTGATGGTGGTGATGGTGATGGTGGTGATGGTGGTGGTGATGGTGGTGATGGTGGTGATGGTGATAGTGGTGGTGATGGTGGTTGTGATGGTGGTGATGGTGGTGATGATGATGGTGGTGGTGATGATGGTGGTGATGGTGATGGTGGTGATGGTGGTGATGGTGGGGATGGTGATGATGGTGATGGTGGTTGTGATGGTGGTTGTGATGGTGGTGATGGTGGTGATGGTGATGGTGGTGATGGTGGTGGTGGTGATGATGGTGGTGATGGTGGTGATGGTGGTGATGGTGGTGGTGGTGATGGGTGGTGGTGTGATGGTGGTGATGGTGGTGATGGTGATGGTGGTGATGGTGGTGGTGGTGATGGTGGTTGTGATGGTGGTGATGGTGGTGATGGTGGTGATGATGATGGTGGTGATGGTGGTGGTGATGGTGGTGGTGGTGATGGTGGTGGTGATGGTGGTGGTGGTGATGGTGATGGTGGTGATGGTGGTGATGGTGGTGATGGTGGTGGTGATGGTGGTTGTGATGGTGGTGATGGTGGTGGTGATGATGGTGGTGATGGTGGTGATGGTGGTGATGGTGATGGTGGTGATGGTGGTGGTGATGGTGGTGATGGTGGTGATGGTGATAGTGGTGGTGATGGTGGTTGTGATGGTGGTGATGGTGGTGATGATGATGGTGGTGGTGATGATGGTGGTGATGGTGATGGTGGTGATGGTGGTGATGGTGGGGATGGTGATGATGGTGATGGTGGTTGTGATGGTGGTTGTGATGGTGGTGATGGTGGTGATGGTGATGGTGGTGATGGTGGTGGTGGTGATGATGGTGGTGATGGTGGTGATGGTGGTGATGGTGGTGGTGGTGATGGTGGTTGTGATGGTGGTGATGGTGGTGATGGTGATGGTGGTGATGGTGGTGGTGGTGATGGTGGTTGTGATGGTGGTGATGGTGGTGATGGTGGTGATGATGATGGTGGTGATGGTGGTGGTGATGGTGGTGGTGGTGATGGTGGTGGTGATGGTGGTGGTGGTGATGGTGATGGTGGTGATGGTGGTGATGGTGGTGATGGTGGTGGTGATGGTGGTTGTGATGGTGGTGATGGTGGTGATGGTGGTTGTGATGGTGGTGATGGTGGTGATGGTGATGGTGGTGATGATGATGGTGGTGATGGTGGTGATGGTGGTGGTGGTGATGGTGGTGGTGATGGTGGTGGTGGTGATGGTGGTGATGGTGGTGATGGTGGTGATGGTGGTGGTGATGGTGGTTGTGATGGTGGTGATGGTGGTGATGGTGGTGATGGTGGTTGTGATGGTGGTGATGGTGGTGATGGTGATGGTGGTGATGATCATGGTGGTGATGGTGGTTGTGATGGTGGTTGTGATGGTGGTTGTGATGGTGGTGATGGTGGTGATGGTGGTTGTGATGGTGGTGATGGTGGTGATGGTGATGGTGGTGATGGTGGTGATGGTGATGGTGGTGATGGTTGTGGAGGTGGTGATTGTAATAGTGCAGGTGATGTGGTGTTACACCCCCACCTACACCTACACCCCCCACACCTACACCCCCACCTACACCTACACCCCCCACACCTACACCCCCACCTTCACCTACACCCCCACCTACACCTACACCCCCCACACCTACACCCCCACCTACACCTACACCACCCACACCTACACCCCCACCTACACCCCCACCTTCACCTACACCCCCACCTACACCTACACCCCCCACACCTACACCCCCCACACCTACACCACCCACACCTACACCCCCACCTACACCCCCCACACCCACACCTACACCCCCCACACCTACAGCAGCAGGCGTCAGGGTCGGGATCGAACCCACGACCTCCTGTATACCTGGCGAGGTAGTTAACATCTCCTAGCCACCGTGATGATGATGATGATGAGAGAGACGCAAACTCCAAATATACAGCAGCAGCAAGCGGTCAGGGTCTGTATGGTGGCTGTAGCTTTGGGTGCCCAAACCGCACCGTGCCTCGAGCTCCCGTTCGGCCGCAACTCTCTCGGCAATGATTTATCAGCGCGTCGCGTTCATCTCTACGTTGCTGGAATGTCGTAGAGACGGGCGCATGGGGATCTACGGTTGAAATGCGCCTTTCGAATGTAAAATATTATTTTATTTAGTTATATGACTATCAATTGGTACAAATAACAGTGTAGGGTTGTTATACATAGTCGTACCTTGAGCTCTAGTGGCAGTGCCTTACACCGATGATCCCTCACTCCATGCCATTCACCACTCCCATGCCCCCCTTTCTCTAGCCCCACAGCCCCGTAGCGTGGCGCGGGGAGGGGAGAGGCTGGAGGGGGCTGTACGGGCTGGAGGGGGCTGGTTGGGGCTGGAGGGGGCTAAGCCCCCCACCCCAGCTGAAGGCGCTGGGCCCCCCCCGCTTCTAGATTCCTTAAAACGCTGCGAAGCAACACGTGCGTCGCAGCGTTCCCACGTGCAGGGAGCGTTGACCGTTTCATGTTTATTTTTGGGGGGGGGGGGGCGAATCGCTGTGTAAGTAAAATGTGTGTCGCGAACTCTCCTCCACCCGACACAGTCGATTAATAAAGCTGCCGATGTCTCACTGCTTCAGCAGCACCGCCAGCAGTGTTGTTGTTGTTCTTGTTATACGAGAGCGACCCACACGGCTGCTCGTGTCGAGCGCTACCACCAGAAATATCTGGCACCTTCCCGAAGGCTGGCAAAAGCGGTCACACGACTAAAAATCAATTACGAAATCATAACATTGGTGGCCTAAAGCCCACCAACGTGTTACATCTTTTACCGTTTGTTTAAAGTTTAACAGAAACTTGGCACCGTTAACCCCTCCCCCTCCTCCTTTCTCTCTCTGCGCAGCGGGGCATTGTCCGTGGGCCATCAGCGGCGGCGTGTGCTGCGCCTCGTGCCCGGGGTCAATAGGGTCACGGCTCGGGGTCACGGCTCGGGGTCACGGCTCGGGGTCACGGCACGGGGTCACGGCTCGTGGTCACGGCGCGGGGTCACGGCTCGGGGTCACGGCGCGGGGTCACGGCGCGGGGTCACGGCTCGTGGTCACGGCGCGGGGTCACGGCGCGGGGTCACGGCTCAGGGGTGGCGGAGAAGTCCCTCGCGATGCCCTCCCCGTGCCACGCTGGCGAGGAGAATGTTGACTACCTGCGGTCTACAGGAAGGTCGTGTGTTTGATCCCGTGCATGGCGCCTGCTGCTCTATGTTTAGAGTTTGCGTGTCTCTCTCTCTCATCATCATCATCACAGTGGCTAGGAGATGTTAACTTCCTCGCCTGGTGTACAGGAGGTCGTGGACTCGATCCCGACCCTGACGCCTGCTGCTGTGTATGTGGAGTTTTGCGGTATTTTTCTCTCCGTGATCGTGTGGATTTTTCTCCGGGTCGCCGGGTTTTTCCCTCCAGGTTTAGAATCAACATCGTGCGTTTAGAGTATCTGGCCGCTATAGATGTCCACACGACGAGCCGCTTCATTGAGGTGTCAGTGTGGCCAGGTCGCTTCTGCAAAATAACGGTGTCGCTCAGTGGACCCCACCTGGTAAGATTTTTAAAAAATAGTTTCGTTTCGTTTGCAGAGCTCCGTCTGTCCTTCCCCCGCACCTTCGATTAGCACGATTGGCTACGTACGGTGCGAAATAAGTCCAGCGTACATGTGTACACCTCAGCCTGGAACAGTGCGGAGACGCTGCCCCGAGGGTGATCTCTCTGCTTGCCTACGATGGCAGCAGCGCTGCGTTCTCGAGGAGCGCGACACCAATGTTGAGATGTGCTGCTGGTCACGACGAGAGAGGGCTTCAGCAGAGGGAGAGAGTTCGAGTCGCTGGTAAATCCTCCTCCTCCGTTGGAGGAGCACAGACCACAGGGGGTTATTATAGGAACCAGGGGCGGTTTCTTCATTAGGGCGATTGGGCGACGCACCACCAATGTCATTCAACCACAGAGTCACGCTAGCCGTCACTGTGCCTCTGGATATAGTCCAATCAGCGTCATGTCACGTTCTGTGGAGTACCGCCTCTTTTTGGGCGATTTCCCTCCGGCTGAGAATCGCCCCGAGTGGCCCCATAGACTTACATTCAAAGATGTTTGTTTTCGAACGGCGGGCGCTGCAATGCATTCTCTACGGCTTCCGGGAGGGCTCGCCCTAACGTGCTTACGTCATCATACGTGCTTACGTCATCATACGTAAGCACGTTTCAGTCAACAATATTATTTGTCGCCACCTAGTGGAATCTTTAATAAAAGAAACTGAGTGGATTGTAATAATAGTGAGTATAGAAACAATATGTATTGTAAGAGTCACTTTATTTTTCATTAATATTAAAGAAGTGAAGTTGCCTTTACATGCTTAAGCTGTTAATGTATCCATTGCATGGGTGGACCTTATCCTTATCAATCATCCAGACATTTGCCCCCCCTGAGAGATTTTGCAGGAGCCGCCACTGGGTCACGGCACTCGGCGATTCTCTCGTTCAAGTCACGCAGGTAGACAAAGCCGTAGATCGCGACGTTTCCATCGCCACGCGAGCCATCGTCATCAGGTGCGGGACAGCAGCAGCAGCAGGAGGACTGCTGACATATAGGAGATAGAGCCGCTGCTGCAGCTGCTACTGCTGCTGCTGTTACTGCTGCTGCAGCTGCTACTGCTGCTGTTGCAGCTGCTGCAGCTGCTACTGCTGCTACTACTGCAGCTGCTGCTGCTGCTACTGCTGCAGCTGCTGCTACTACTGCAGCTGCTGCTGCTGCAGTAGTAGCTGCAGCTGTTGCAGCTGCTGCAGCTGCTACCGCTGCTGCTGCTACTGCTGCTGCTGCTGTCGCTGCTGCTGCTGTTACTACTGCTGTTGCAGCTGCTACTGCTGCTGCTACTGCTGCAGCTGCTGCTACTGCTGCTGTCGCTGCTGCTGCTACTACTGCTGCTGCTACTTCTACTGCTGTTGCAGCTGCTGCTATTGCTGCTACTGCTGCTGCTGTTGCTACTGCTGCTACTGCTGCTGCTGCAGCTGCTGCTTCTGCAGTTGCAGCACAAGTAGCAGCAGTAGCAGCAGCAATCTTCAACGAGTGGGTGGGTCGGTGGTGATTGGCTTAGAGCTGGAGGGGGGAGTGGCTTAGAGCTGGAGGGGGAGTGGCTTAGAGCTGGAGGCGAGTAGCTGAGAGCACGTGGTGCACAGCACGTGTTGCAAAACACGTGCTACCGCTCCAGCTGTTGCTACATCCACGGAGGGTGACCCACAGATACAACTCCCGCCCGGCCGCCTTTGTCTCTCTCAGCGCCACACGCAGGTACAGGCTGCTGCTGCTGGAGAGATCAGCTGTAGGTGCCAGGCTAGGTGCGCGTATCTCTAGAAGAAGAAGACATGTCTATAGATGTGGCACGTGTCTCTAGATGTGTAGTTTTCGTCACTGCGAGTATCCACAATCGGTGGTGTTATTCTGTGAAGTTGTTGTTCCTTTATGTTGACCCACGTGACTTCACCGAGTAGAGTAGGTGCACGTGCAGGGCTGTCAAGCAGCACGTGCAGTAGGCCTCGGCAAGGTAAGGTAATTCTAGATTTGAAGCTTTCGTGACTGCAATGATTAATATTCTTAGGTTTTTTCGATAAAGTCACGTAGGTAAAAACATTAAAAAGTAAAATAAAATAAAAAATCACGACGTTTCGGAGGCAACACAAGCTTCCGTCTTCAGGTGGAACCGTCACAGCCACGACAGCTGTATCAAGTGAATAAACGGAGTGGTAGCTCCTGCAATCTCTCATTCACTTGATACAGCTGTCGTGGCTGTGACGGTTCCACCTGAAGACGGAAGCTTGTGTTGCCTCCGAAACGTCGTGATTTTTTATTTTATTTTTTAATGTTTTTACCTACGCGACTTTACCGAAAAAACCTAAGAATAAGGTAAGGTAATTTACCCTTGTTACCGGGTACAAGGGGTCAAGGTAAAGGGTAAAGATGTCGACATGCCAAGGGGTAAAGGTCAAGTGTGCAGGGTAAAGGTCGCTAGGAAGAGTTACCCGGTAGGGTAAAGGTTGCGTGAAGTGTTACACGGTAAACACGGCTCCTTGTTTAGCGCTAGAAGCTCCGTGGCGCAGTCTGTGGCCTCCGTATAATAAGTAATATTTGTAGAAACTTTTTTTTAAACAGGCTTTTATTAAATGTACTACTCGTAATGGCAGAACTCCCCAACGTAAGGGACCGTGGCCAATTACAGCCAACGTCAGTTGAGCGTGGACAATTAGACCCAAGCCGAAACATAACGTGTAGAAAATAATGTTTAAAAATAAGTTTTTTTTATTTTCAATGATAGAATATCGTGTTGTCATCAGTATGACACAACTATACCAAGTTTGCAGTCGATACCACATTGGGAAGTGGGTTAAAATTGATTTTCAAGATTTGAGGATACAACAACAGAGTGAGTTTAAAGAAAGCGTGTAACATTGGAATAATTGAGAGTATTCTATATGAATAAAGCGCTCTCCCTTACAGCATGTACCGTTATAAACCCTGTTGATGTGTAGTAGTACCCCAGTGATTACCCTGTAATCGGGTCATTTGTATGGGCTAAGGGTAAAAGGTGGGGTAAAGGTAGGCTCGTTGCTTTTAAATCCTTTATATTAAGTTCACTTGCTTGCGCGCTTACGACCGTGCAAATCTTTCGGTCGTTTTTTAACCCACTTCCCGTGATCTAATCGAGCTGACATTTTGCACACAGACTCGTTGTGCGTGACAATTTATTTTCGTGAAAAAAAATTTCCAGAAATATTCCACTTTTTAGGATTTTTTTTTCATATTTAATTTAAAATACCAATGTGATAAAAATGAAACTCTTACTCAAGAAAAACAGAAATGAATAATAAAATAAAACCGATGCCACGCATATAAAGGATTTATAGTGAAAAACTTTGTTTTACGGGTTAATTTTTTACCTTTTAACTTTTACCTTACCTTGCCGAGGCCTACGTGCAGTGCAACCCTGGATTGCGATTAACTTGGTCTCGAGTGTTTTGCAAGATAAGCAATTAAAACAAATATATTGATCAACCAGCGAGGTCTTGCAATAGGAGAAGTTTCATTGTTAAAGTGGCACAGACAGATGCCAGTGAGCCCAGAGATGGCAGTGGCTCCATTAGTGACAGTGAAAGTAGTCCTACACAATCACCATCCTCCTCCTCCACTCATCTACTCTCTCTCATCTCCACGATTACATTTAATGGACACATTTGATTACTTTACATTACATTTAAATACAAATTTTAAAAAAGGTACGGTACTTTGTAATTCATGATTTTTTATACGAATATTTTTTGGGTTGTGAAACGAATCGTCTTGAGTTCCCATGATGTCTCGTGGGGAAGTTCGCTTTGATACACGAGTTGCCTTGGATTACGAGCACATTTCAGGAACGAATTATGCTCGCAATCCAAGGTTTCACTGTACTAGTAATCAATGCTCGATTGGTTTTAAACATACATCGATTCTTCTACCGTTCAACAAAGGGGGGCGATTCTATCAGTCAATGGTCGATTCTATGTATCGATTATCGATTGTGTTGTGCGGGGAGCGGTGGGTGCAGTGGTCAGCGCTGCGTCGCGCTACGAACCTGGCGACCCGGGTTCCATTCCCGCTCACGGCCAACACCGTCAGTGGCGATTATCGGAAACCGGTCCTGGGCCTCCCCTAGGTCGACTGAGCCTCAACTGAGTACCTGGTGCGGTGTGTAGTAGTGAACATCGCTAGCACTGGGGAGACAAAGGCGGCCGGGCGTGGTGCTGGCCACCCGCCCCCTCGTGTGTAGCCAAAGCGCCGGTAGCCTTCACAGCTCCTGCTGCTGCTGCTACTCGCTACTCACAGCACTTGCCCCTGCAGTCTGATCCTGACCCTGACGACGGCTGCTACTGCTGCTGTAGCTGCTGCTATATGTTTGAAGTGTGTGTCTCTTGTTGTTGTTGTTTGAGTATCTTTCTTGTAGGGAGTGTGCACTTGCCCCAACAGTCTGTCAGAAGCTACACGGGGGATCTTTGTCTTTGTGAGGAACCGCGTGTAGCTATTCTCACTGTGCGCACCTCCCCCACTTCCCCCCCCTCCCCCCACCTCCCCCCACCACCCCCCACCTTTCCTCACCTCCCCCCACCTCCCCCCCTCCCCCCACCTCCCCCCACCTCCCCCCACCCCCCTCCACCCCCCTCCACCACCCCCCACCCCCCACCTCCCCCCACCTTTCCTCACCTCCCCCACCACCCTCCACCTCCCCTCCCCCCACCTCCCCCCACCTTTCCTCTCCTCCCCCCACCACCCTCCACCTCCCCCCACCTCCCCCCACCCCCCCTCCCCCCACTTCCCCCCACCTCCTCCCCCCTCCACCACCCTTCCTCACCTCCCCCCACCTCCCCCCACTTCCCCCCACCTCCCCCCACCACCCCCCACCCCCCACCTCCCCCCACCTTTCCTCACCTCCCCCCACCTCCCCCCACACCCTCCACCTCCCCCCACCCCCCCTCCCCCCACTTCCCCCCATCTCCTCCCCCCTCCACCACCCTTCCTCACCTCCCCCCCCCCTCCCCCCACTTCCCCCCACCTCCCCCTCCCCCCACTTCCCCCCACCTCCCCCCCACCTCCCCCCCTTCTCCTGACCTCCTGACCTCCTCACCTCTCTGTCTCTCTGCCAGGTGCCCCTCACGACGAGATGGAGGAGGTGGAGGAGGAGGTGGAGGCAGTGCAGGAGATGAGGGGGGCTGGAGGTGGCGACCCTCAGAGAGGAGGGGGAGGAGGTGGTGAAGGTGCCTGGGCCACGATGTGGGCGGGTTGGGGAGGGTGGCGTGGGCTTGCCGGAGACGGGGCCTTGTGCTCCTATGATGGTGATGGCGGCGGTAACTATGGTGGTGGCGGCGGTGGTGGCGGTGGTGGTGGATATGGTGGTGGTGGCGGTGGTGGTGGTAGTGGTGGTGGTAGTGGTAGTGGCTATGGTGGTGGTAGTGGTGGTGGTGGTGGCTATGATGATGGTGGTGATGATCCCACGATCGATGACGTGCTACAGAGACTCCAGCAGGTGCAGTGGGGAGATGTAGGAGGAGGTGACGTGTCTGGTGGAGCTGAAGGAGGTGGAGGTGGAGGAGGAGGTGACGGGTCTGGTGGAGCTGAAGGAGGAGGAGGTGGACATGATTGGGCCAGGATGTGGGCGGGTTGGGGAGGGTGGCATGGGCTTGCCGGAGAGGGGGCCTCGCGCTCCGAAGGTGGTGATGGCGGCGGTAACTATAGCGGTGGTGGCTACGGTGGTGGCGGTGGTGGTGGATATGGTGGTGGTGGTGGTAGTGGTGGTGGTAGTGGTGGTGGCGGTGGTGGTGGATATGGTGGTGGTGGTGGTGGCGGTGGTGGTGGTAGTGGTGGTGGTAGTGGTGGTGGTGGCTATGATGATGGTGGTGATGATCCCACGATCGATGACGTGCTACAGAGACTCCAGCAGGTGCAGTGGGGAGATGTAGGTGGAGGTGACGTGTCTGGTGGAGCTGTAGGAGGTGGAGATGGAGGAGGTGACGTGTCTGGTGGAGCTGTAGGAGGTGGAGGTGGAGGAGGTGACGGGTCTGGTGGAGCTGTAGGAGGTGGAGCTGTAGGAGGAGGTGACGTGTCTGGTGGAGCTGAAGGAGGTGGAGATGTAGGAGGAGGTGACGTGTCTGGTGGAGCTGAAGGAGGAGGTGGACATGATTGGGCCAGGATGTGGGCTGGTTTGGGAGGGTGGAGTGGGCCTGGCAAGGAGGGCGTCTGGTGGCGCTATGATGGCGATGACGGTGGTGCCACGATCGATGAGGTCCTATGGAGACCCCAGCAGATGCAGAGGGGAGACGTGGGAGGAGGTGACGCATCTGGAGGAGCTGAAGGAGAAAGTGAAGGAGAAAGTGAAGGAGAACGTGAAGGAGGTGAAGGAGGAGGACAAGAAGGAGAGCTCCAACAGCAGCAGGTGGTGAGTGTGGTGGTGAGTGTGGTGGTCAGTGTGGTGGTGAGTGGTGGTGAGTGTGGTGGTGAGTTTGGTGGCTAGACCTAGGGGAGGCGGACCCACCGCTGACCCGGTGGGTCCCTGACCACTGGCCCGTCCGGACCTGGCCTTCCCCTCACAAGGACATCAGGCCGAGGGAACCTCAGGGTCCTAGCCCCACGACCACGGGCACCGCACTCAGCCCCGGCCCTCAGAAGGATGTCGGCGGCTTGGGGTCCAGGGTCTTCTTCATCTTCTTGGTTCTTTCGGTAAAGTCATCACGTAGAAGGGAAATAATAAAATAATAAAAATAAAACATAATAAAATCATTCTCACGAAGACAGACCTGGTCTTCACCTGAGGACGGCTGCTTGCGTTGTGGCCGAAACGTCGTGAGAATTATTTTATTATGTTTTATTTTTATTCTTTTGTTATTTCCCTTCTACGTGATGACTCTACCGAAATAACCAAGAAGATGAATCCCTGCAGTCACGAAAACTTTACATCGAAAGGTCTTCTTCTTCTCCAGGCGGCTTCGGCTTGAGACGGACTGCCTCGCGCTCTCAGGGACCCGCCTTATATACTCTCCCTCCCTGAGGGGCGGGGCTCTGGGGGATCGTAGCAGCCCCCAGCCCCCCCTCCCCTCAGAGGGGTTCCAACCGCCGTTGGCCCGACCGGTTCGGACCGGTTCCTACCCCTCCCCCCCCTGGTTGTGACGCGTGTGTCCATCATGGCCGCCACGCACATGCTGTGTGACGGCCTTCGAAGCCAGCTAGAGATTTCCTCAGAATATCATTAGCAAACCAACCCCCCCCATCTTCTCTTTTGTTTTTGGATTTTTTTAAATGACCTTTTACGGCTTATCTCCTTGCTGCCTGGTGTGGCTTGTGGAAGGCAGCTGCTGAGGGGTGAGGGTGGTTGTGGCGTGTTCGTTTGTGCCTCATGCTGCACCCCGATTGATTATTAAGAAAACAAATATTGGCAGAATTATTCTTAATCTCAATTTTGGAAAAAGGCCGATATATACAACATGGTGGTGAGCGCGGTGGTGAGTGAGTGTGGTGGTGAGTGAGCGCGGTGGTGAGTGCGGTGGTGAGTGATGAGCGCGGTGGTGAGTGCGGTGGTGAGTGAGTGTGGTGGTGAGTGCGGTGGTGAGTGGTGAGCGTGGTGGTGAGTGAGTGTACACTGAGTGTGTGTTCATGTTGAACTTGTTTCGCGAACTGGCAGATGTTGATTTTCTCCCTGTCCCCTCTCTCCCCACTCTCCTCCCAGCTGACTCACTGCCCAGTGAGTCAACCCGTGACCAATCTCCCCCCCCGGGGGAGTCACTCCCTGGCGATGTTCCACCAGGCGCCTGTCAATCACCCCCAGCTGGTGGCCTTCCCGCAGCCTGGTCAACAGCTGAGTCACCCCGGGGTGATGAACCCCCAGATCAAGTACGGCTGGGTGAGCCACCCCCCCCAGCTGATCTACCAACAGCTGGGTCAACCTCCCCAACTGACTCACCCCTCCCAGGTGATATACCCACCACTGACTCACCCCTCCCAGGTGATTTACCCACAACTGACTCACCCCTCCCAGGTGACCCACCCCCCCCAAGTGACCCACCCCCCCCAGGTGCATCAACCCCCCCAGGTGATTTACCCACAATTGACTCACCCCCCCCAGGTGACCCACCCCCCCCAGGTGACCCACCCCCCCCAGGTGCATCAACCCCCCCAGGTGATTTACCCATATTGGGTGGTGAGGGATCGTTAGGGGGTTACTGCCATGCCCAGGAAGCGGCGCTAACCGCTAAATATGAAGATGTAACAGATACAGCCTGGGGTGTCAAAACACCTGCAGTGTTGTATGTTTTGTGATGTTGAAAAAGTTTTATTGAATACGGAAATGTTACAGATACAGCGTGGATTTATGTTGTGTGTTTTGTGATGTTGAAAAAGTTTTATTGAATACGGAAATGTAACAGATACAGCGTGGATTGATGTTGTATATTTTGTGATGTAAAAAAAGTTTGATTAAATATGGAAATTTAACATATACAGCCTGGATTGACGTATATTTTGTGATGTTAAAAAGTTTTATTAAATATGTAAATGTAACAGATACACCTGGGTCTGCCCCGTGACCTCCTGCCAGCGGGCATTCGACACTTCACGTTCCCTCATGGTGCACATAGCCTGGCACAAGCGTCGTGGTGACGTCACCGCCACTTAGTGGCGAATGGCGGTTGTTGTTGTGTCTCTGTGTCTGTGTGTGCGTAAGTCCATGTGTGTGTGTGTGTCTGTGTGTGTGAGAGTCTATGTGTGTCAGTCGATGTGCGTACAGCAATGTGACAGTCCATGTGTGTGTGTGTGCGTCGATGTGTCTGTGTACGTCCAAATGTATGTCTATGTGTGTAGACCCATGTGTGTGCGTGAGTCGCTGTGTGTGTAAGTCGATGTGTCTGCGTCGATCCATGTGTGTGTGTGTAAGTGACGTCACTTAGTCGATGCGTGTCAGTGACTGCCTGTATCTATGGGGAGCGGTGGTGTAGCGGTTAGCGCGCTGCGCTACGAACCCGGCGACCCGAGTTAGATTCCCGCTCACGGCCAACACCAGTGACGATTATCTGAACCGGTCCCGGGCCTCCCCTAGGTCGGCTCAGCCTCAAATGAGTACCTGGTGCGGTGTGTAGTAAACATCGTCACTAGGGAGACAAAGGTGGTCGGGCGTGGTGCTGGCCACCCACCCCTCGTGTGCCGTGCCGGCCTTCATAGGTGCTCGCTAACAGCACTTGCCCCTACAGTCTGTTAAGGCTATACGGGGGATCTTTGTCTTTGTATCTATACCCCAAGATGAGGTTTCACTAATAAAACTAAGGATTTAACTCAAAGAGCTGACGAGTTCAAGTGAGCTCGACGACAACATTGTTTGAATATTTCTATTTATCAAGTGTTAGCCAACACAAGGCTCCAATAACCCAGTCAATGCAAAGACAAAATATCAACTCTGAAATGTATAAAGGATGTGTACCAAGAGCACATTGCGGGAAACAATTCGGGTGAAGTGCGTGTCACAGAGGTCGCAACCGGGTACCCGATACCCTACCCGATACCCGGCTACCCATACCCGGCTGGGTACGGGTACGGGTACCCGTTTGCGACCCTGGTGCGGCCGGGTACGGGTAGGCCGTGAGTCACTGGTGAGTCACTGTCACTCATGTCGGGTAGGGTACGGGTAGGGAACGGGTACCCGTACCCGGCCGGGTACGGGTAGGGAACGGGTACCTGTACCCAGCCGGGTACGGGTACGGTTACCTGTTTGTGACCCTGGTGCGGCCGGGTACGGGTAAGGAATCAAAACCCGTTTGCGACCTCTGGCGTGTCATGGACAGTGGGGTCGCGCCAGGGCAAACAGGCGCTGTGGGAGGATAACGGCGGAGGGAGACGATCCGTGAAGTGGTTGATAAGATGCGTGGCGGTGAAGGGATGGTGGATGTAGCAGGTGCCGGGTTGGCGCCAGCAAGTCTGGAGATGGGAGCGATGATGGCTGAAGCGTCGTGGGGACGCCGCTTAATTAATTTGTAATTAATGAGGACGGGGGATATATACGGGAGCATGAGAGAGGAGATGGGGAGTCGTTGCTGGGAGCTGGACGGAGATGGTCGGGGAGAAGCAGTGGCGAGTGTGGTGGTGAGTGTGGTGGTGAGTGTGGTGGTCAGTGTGGTGGTGAGTGTGGTGGTGAGTGTGGTGGTCAGTGTGGTGGTGAGTGTGGTGGTGAGAAGCAGTGGAGCAGGAACAAGATGGGACTGGTTCTTGATGGTACTGGTTCTTATTGCCGCTGAGACGTCATATTCCACTTGTAGATGTTGTGGGTTTTACTCTCCAGCACACAGCCCGTGTGCTGGACTAGTAACTAATTGGCACGTTCTGTTGACGTGACAGAACTGACTAATTGGCTGTGTCGGGTGGTGGCGGGTTTGACGACACATTCATATGTTTGCTATCTAACCCAACGAAACTCTAATATGGATTAATCACGTCCAGTCTAAATTCACCGCTGAATGAAATTCGTTTTTATTGTACTCAACAGCAGAGACATGCCCATCAACTCCAGCAATGAGACCAGCAAAATACACATTTTAAATACACGGCATTTGTTGTAAGAATCAATGACATATTGGGTTCAATATTTAATTCATGGATCCTTCACCAATTAGAAGCGTGCGTTCGTGCGATGACACCTGCACCTACTCGCAACCCACAATGCAACACTGTTGGCTACGTAGAGTGCGAAAAAAGTTAAACGTAGACACAAACAGGCGGTCGTGTTTGAGGCGAAGGTGATTTTGTAACGGAAGTGGATTTATATTGTTTGGGTCATTCGGTAAAGTCACGTAGATAGGTTCAATAAATAATAAAATAAAAACTACGACGTTTCGATCGCAACACAAGCGATCCTGATGACGACGGAAACGTCGTAGTTTTTTGTTTATTTATTAAAACCTATTTACGTGAAATCTTGACTTAAAGCTTTCGTGACTGCAGGAATCATACTCTCTGGGTCTTTTGGTAAAAGTGACGTGGGTAGAAAAATCTTTTTTAAAATCACGACGTTTCGACGGCAACACGAGCAGTCGTCTTCAGGTGAAACAAATACAGCAGGCAGACTGCTGAGGCAGGAAGACATATAGCGAGAGAGCGACTGCAGCCAGAGGTTCTATCGGTGTGAGATGGGAACAACCCAAGGGTACGTGGGTGGGGCTAGAGATGGAATTTGGAAGTCAGTGTAAGATCGCAAAGCCGGCTATACCTTGGCCATTGTATTGCTAGAGATTGGCGTGTCAATGTGTTAATGTAACTCCCGCAGCAGCGGCCGTGTGAATGAGACACAATCAGCCTATTAAACAACGAAGGGAGTAGCAGCCATGTTAGTGAGACATTCAGCCTGTGAATGTTAAAGACATTTAACAAGGTCATGGAACTCAGAGAGTCGGAAAAAACCCGCGAACATCGGCTTGTTGTTCCCGTGAGCGGGAATCCAACTCGGGCCGTGCCGTGTTCGGCAGCTAACCGCCATCGCGCGGATCCCTCCCCACGAATGTCCATCCGAGAACCCTCTCTATCGCTTGCGCCAGGCCGATTTGTCCGGCCAACTGTACCACTCTTTGCCTCAACTGGTCCCCGGCCCTCGCTTCCCACCCATCTCCCCTCCCCCCCACCTCCCCCCCTCCATGTCCACCCCTCGCTCCCCCCCCTTCTCCCCTCCCCCCCACCTCCCCCCCACCATGTCCACCCCTCTGTCTCACTCCTTCTCCTCTCACTCGCATCGCTCCCTCTCGCTCTCTACCCCTCACGGCCTCCCCGCCGCCTCTATCCGCCCTCCACCTGTCCACGTCCATTTGTCCGACGTCTCTCATCCTGGCGCCCTCCTCTCTCTGCCTGAGCATCTCGCCTGGCGGCCGCTGTCTCGCCCCCTGACCTCCACCCCTGCCACCGGCACCAATGGCCCTGTCCGCAGCTTCTCTTTCCCTCTCGACTCGCCGGACCAACGCTCTCTCTCCCCACTGCCTGGCCGGGGCTCTCTCGCCCCCCCGCCTCTCCCCCTCTCCCCTCATTCGACCTCCGTCACCCGCTGGTCCTCTCCTTCCTCCCCCATCCCTCCGTCTCCCCTCTCCTCTCTCCATCGCGGTACTCGGACTCCTTCTGAAGCCTCTCGCAGCGTCTTGTCCGGTGGGGGGGGGGGGTAGAGACGCAGTGCGCACGCCTCCTGTAATGTGACACCACCACCATCACCGTCAACACAAATGTAATGGGTTCCGGAGACACTTGTAGAGGTGACTTCTTTATTACAATACAACACTCCAACACTCCTGATACTCTGTTACAGCCTAGGGACACAGCCTAGGTACACAGCCTAGATACAAAGCCTAGGTACACAGCCTAGCGACACAGCCTAGGTACACAGCCTAGCGACACAGCCTAGGGATACAGCCTAGGTACACAGCCTAGGTACACTACCCTGGCTACGCTCTGGGGTCCTCCGGCTACAATTACCCGAGGGGAGGCTACCTGACCCGACCCAGCCAAGGTGCGGGTCTAGACTCTGGCTTCCTCGGAACTCGCCCTTACACGGACGTAGAGCCGGGAGTCCCAGAGTCCCACCACTGGCCCGCACAGCGTCCACACAACGCTGTGACTGAGGAGCGGCGCTTGTTTCAGTCGTGAACGGGGTATACAAGCAAGGCGTCGTATCCCAAGCAAGACGTTGTATCCCAAGCAAGATGTCGTATCCCAAGCAAGATGTCGTATCCCAAGCAAGATGTCGTATCTCAAGCAAGATGTCGTATCTCAAGCAAGACGTCGTATCCCAAGCGAGATGTCGTATCTCAAGCAAGATGTCGTATCTCAAGCAAGACGTCGTATCCCAAGCAAGACGCCGTATCTCAAGCAAGATGTCGTATCTCAAGCAAGACGTCGTATCTCAAGCAAGACGTCGTATCCCAAGACATTTTTTTTCTCGTCAAAACACGACGCGTACCAAATTCGACGTATTCCAAAGTGGTCGTATATCGAGGTTTGACTTTATAGTCACCGGAGTCTCACCTGCGAGTGGCACCACCTGACGCTCTGGCTCCCCACGCGGCTTGGAGCCTCGAAAGCTCCGTGACTCCTGTGTGGTGATACAAAGACAAAGATCCCCCACCGTGTAGCCTTCACAGACTGCTGGGGCAAGTGCTGTTAGCGAGAAGCACCTATGAAGGCCGGTCCACGAGGGGGTTGGTGGCCAGCACCACGCCCGACCGCCTTTGTCTCCCCAGTGCTAGCGATGTTTACTGCACACCATGACACCGGGTACTCATTTGAGGCTGAGTCGACCTAGGGGAGGCCTTGGACCGGTTCAGATAATCGTCACTGCTGCTGGCCGTGAGCGGGAATCGAAGCCGGGTCGCGAGGTTCATAGCGCAGCGTAGCGCTAACCACTACACAGACACATATACAGACACACATCTACACAGACACATACATACACACAGACACACACAGACACACATACAGACACACACATATACACAGATACACACAGACACACGTTACACACGTGTTACACACACACACACGTTACACACACACATTACATACACACACATTAAATACACACACACACGTTACATACACACACACACGTTACATACACACACACACACTACACACACACACATTACATACACACACGTTACATACACACATACACACGTTACATACACACACACACGTTACACACACACACACGTTACATACACACACGTTACATACACACATACACACGTTACATACACACACACCACACTACACACACACGTTACATACACACACGTTACACCACACACGTTACATACACACACACCACACTACACACACACGTTACATACACACACGTTACATACACACATACACACGTTACATACACACACACCACACTACACACACACGTTACATACACACACGTTACATACACACACGACATACACACACGTTACATACACACACACGTTACACACACACACGTTACATACACACACGACATACACACACACTACATACACACGTTACATACACACACACGTTACACACACACGTTACATACACACACTACATACACACACTACACACACACACTACACACACTACATACACACTCTACATACACACACACTGCATACACACACACTACATACACACACTACATACACACACACTACATACACTACATACACACACACTACATACACACACACACGTTACACACACACTACATACACACACACACGTTACACACATACACGACACACACACACTACACACTACATACACACACTACATACACACACACTACATACACACACACTACATACACACACACTACATACACACACACTACACACACTACATACACACACACGTTACACACACCACACTACACACACACACGTCACACACACACGTTACATACATACACACACGACATACACACACACTACACACACACTACATACACACACACTACACACACACACACTACATACACACACACACTACACACACTACACACACACACTACACACACACTCTACACACACACTTTACATACACACACACTACACACACACTACATACACACACTACATACACACACACGTTACACACACACACTACATACACTACATACACACACTACATACACACACACTACATACATACACACACACACGTTACATACACACACACTACATACACACACACACGTTACACACACACACTACATACACTACATACACACACTACATACACACACTACATACACACACACACGTTACACACACGTTACATACACACACACTACATACACACACACTACATACACACACACACGTTACACACACACACTACACACACTACATACACACACACGTTACACACACTACACTTCACCCACTGTACACGCCCAGCCCCGTGTCCCGAGGTGACCCTCTCTCTCTCCCAGAGTCGTTAAGTGTTTTCTTAATTGGAAATAAAAAACTGTACAACAACATTTGCACACTTTGACCGACTTCAACGTAAAACTTTGCTGAAGTAATAACAGCATCAATACAGTGACTCCTACACTTACAAACGAGTCGATTTATTCTTAAATACACTAAATTAAACATTACTACAATATCAATAGGTTTTTTCGGTGAAGTCACGTAGGAGAAAAAATTAATAAAAGTAAAATAAAACATTTTTTCTTTTATTTTACTTTTTCTTTTACTTTTATTAAAAAAAATTTTACCTACGTGACTTTACCGAAAAAACCTAAGAATATGAATCCTTGCAGTCACGAAAGCTTCAAATCTAGAATTACTACAATACATGATACTGTGATATTATATTGTGATATTATACCGTTATATTACATTGATATACATAGTTATATTACATCAGTATTTTATATTGAGAAATCGTAACATTATAATGGTATTTTATATTGCTATATTACATTGTTAAAGTGTATCGGTATATTATGTTATAATGGATATTAGATTGGTGTATTAAATTGTATATCATGTCGGTATATTATGATGACGATGTAATGCTATTTTATATTGCTGTATTCTACGACAGGGGTGTCCAAACCTTTTGCAAAGAGTGGAGGTCGTGCGGCTTGGTGAACAGGCGTCTGCCACGTGGGTGCGAGCTCCTGAGTTGAAATCAGAAGCGGTCGCTGTAGGTGTCCCTTGTTGATTGAATCATTTAAGTTGACATGGTCGAACACAGCGTGGTGGGCAAGGTGGGTGTGTGTGTGTGGCCCCCTGCACGCCACGCTGTGAGTAGCAGCTCGTTCAGAGGCAGCGACAGAATAGCGCCACCCGCAGAGCTGGGCAGGTACAAGTAGTGTGTGTGTGTAGGACCTGACATACACGCGCCACGCGCTCTGTGGGTCTGTTGCTATCAACTTCAAGGACAGTGCACATACATTATCAGATTTTATTTTTCGATTTAAAGCTTTCGTGACTGCAGGGATTCATCTTCTTGGTTCTTTCGGTAAAGTCACGTAGAAGGGAAGTAATAAAATAATAAAAATAAAACATAATAAAACAATTCTCACGACGTTTCGGCCACAACGCAAGCAGCCGTCCTCAGGTGAAAACCAGGTCCGTCGAGGCGACAGAGTCTGAATGAAACAGCACACGAGCTTGGAGCATATATATAAGCTGAGCGCATTGACAAAGGAATTTGCATATCAACAGGAATTTAGCATATTTATGGGAAATGCAGGAATGTAATTAGTACTGCATATGCATGTGCATTATGCAGGATTAACAGCATCAAAGGGAGCTGCAGTTACTGCTGCTGCAGCAGTTGCTGCTGCTGCTGCAGTTTCTGCTGCTGCTGCAGTTGCTGCTGCTGCTGCACTTGCTGCTGCTGCTGCACTTGCTGCTGCTGCTGCACTTGCTGCTGCTGCTGCAGTTGCTGCCTTATCCATTTTAATATAACACTATGTATTATTCTACCCACCCTAATGTGTATCATACTGCTATATGTTTACTGTACAATTACGACACCATACATTACTCTGCACACTGCACCATGCCAGTGAGTGGAACGCGGTCTGAAAGTCACCGTTAACGTGAACACAATCAGTTAAGATCCGAAATGGTTTATTACGTCCTTCCAATGATTGCTAAGCCAGAATCCATCTTCTCGGTTGAAATTGTCTCTGTGTTTGTATATGTGGATCGCCTCATGAACGAATCTCTCATGATAGCCAGATGGCTTGCAGAGAACCTCTGTCTTGGAGAAGTCAATGTCATGTGAGCCCACTGAATTGTAACAGTGATCTGCCACGGCTGAGGTGTTTGTCCTACCGTGTTTCAGGTCTGCCTTATGTTCACGGATGCGGTCCGAGACATGTCGTTTGGTTTCTCCAATGTAACTGCTACCACAGAGGAAACTTAGTTTGTAGACGCCAGGGTACTGTATGTCTGGAACCACATCTTTTACAGACGGGACCAGATCACGGATTTTATGTACTGTGTTGAATCGGACCTGGATCTTGTGTTTAATCAGGATTTTGGAGATCTTTTTTGTGACCCCAGCAATGTAGGGTAAGGTGATGGTCTTGAAAGGCTCCTCAACAGGATCCTTCTTGATGGTTGGAGTGATGGCTTTGCGGATTGTGTAGTCGGAGTAACCATTAGCCTTAAGAGCTTGGCGTACGTGTTTGAGTTCACTGGAAATGTGTTCATGGTCGGAGATGCATTGGGCTCTATGATATAGAGTCTTGATGAGGGAATTCTTCTGGGATGGATGGTGGTGGGAATCCGGTTTTAGATAAGCATCCGTGTGGGTGGCTTTCCTGTAGACAGAGTGGCTCATTGAACCATCAGGTCTCCTTTTGATTAGGACATCCAAAAAGGGTAGCTTGCCATCATTTTCGACTTCCATGGTGAATCTGATGGCTGGGTGTATGGAATTGATGTGGTCGAGAAATGGGTCTAGAGCAGGCCGGCCATGTGGCCAGATGACAAAAGTGTCGTCTACGTACCTCTTCCATAAGGTCGGGCGTAGAGTGGCAGTCTGGATGGCGTCCGTCTCAAATTTCTCCATGAAGATGTTGGCTACAACCGGAGATAGGGGGGAGCCCATTGGGGTGCCCTCAATTTGCTTGTAGAAGGTTCCATTCCAGGTGAAGTATGTATTGGTTAAGCAGTGTCTCACCAGGGGGGGTACCCCAGCATTCAGTCCTTGATGAACCAAGTCTTCAATGATTGCGATGGTGTCAGGCACAGGCACCTTGGTGAACAAGGAAACCACATCAAAACTGACAAGCAGGTCGTCTGGGGACAGGGCAATCCCCTTGATTGTCGATACCAGGTCAGTAGAGTTTAGTACTGCAGAGGTGGTTTTTCCAGTGAAAGGCCGTAGGATTTCGGACAAAAAACGAGCCAGTTTGTAAGTGGGGGAGTTGATAGTAGAGACAATGGGACGAAGAGGTGTATCTTCTTTATGTATCTTTGGCAAGCCGTACAATCTTGGTGGCCTGGCTGCAGAAGGTTTCAACGAGAACTGTTTGGTCTGATCAATTAATGCGGTTGAAGCAGAAATGATGTTGTTGGTTTTGGAGACGAGGCTGTTGGTGGGGTCTCTTTTTATTTTTGTATAGCTGCCATCGTTGAGTAGTTCTTGAATTTTGTTGTTGTATTCTATTTTGTCCATGATGACAGTGGCATTGCCTTTGTCGGCTGAGAGGATGACAATGTCATCCCTCTTTTTAATTGAGCTAATTCAAAACGCTCATCTTTGCTAATGTTGCTAGCTGGCATCTTAGCGTTTTTTAGGGTTACAGAGATTTCAGATCTTGCTACGTCTGCAGCGATGTGACTCAAGCCCTTGAGAGCTACATCTACTCGAGCAATTATATCATTAACTGGTATGTGTCTAGGTGTGACTGCAAAGTTTAGTCCTTTAGCTAAAACGGATTTCAAACCTTCAGAAATAGGACTGTTACTGCGATTAATTACGACTTTGTTAACATCTAGCTTTTCAATGTGTGGGTCCGGTTTCTTGTTTGAGAGGCGGTTGAATTTGGAAATCAAGTTGTCCTTACATTTAGTCGACATAGCGGCAGCTGAAGAGGCAGTCATTTTTTCCACATGTTCCCAATCCGATGTGGACATTGTTACACTCAAAGATAAGTGTGATTTGTAGAGTGTCTTGTCTAACTGATCTAGTTCGGTGCGCGTAAGTCTGATTTTCTCTGAGATAAGAGCTAAACTAGTTCTAGACAGAATTCGTTTCGCATTAGAAGAAGTTACAGCAGCAGATGTTAGTGTAAATGCGTTTGGTATTACCTTAGAGTCGCGGCATCTCTTCAGAAAGGTGAGAGACTCGATTAGCTGAGCCTTCTTATCCCGGAGCTTGTTGAAGGATCTCAAAGTTATGTGGAAACCCTCCCCGTAGAGGCGGTTAAATTTCGATTTAAAGCTTTCGTGACTGCAGGGACCACACGGATGCTTATCTAAAACCCGATTCCCACCACCATCCATCCCAGAAGAATTCCCTCATCAAGACTCTATATCATAGAGCCCAATGCATCTCCGACCATGAACACATTTCCAGTGAACTCAAACACGTACGCCAAGCTCTTAAGGCTAATGGTTACTCCGACTACACAATCCGCAAAGCCATCACTCCAACCATCAAGAAGGATCCTGTTGAGGAGCCTTTCAAGACCATCACCTTACCCTACATTGCTGGGGTCACAAAAAAGATCTCCAAAATCCTGATTAAACACAAGATCCAGGTCCGATTCAACACAGTACATAAAATCCGTGATCTGGTCCCGTCTGTAAAAGATGTGGTTCCAGACATACAGTACCCTGGCGTCTACAAACTAAGTTTCCTCTGTGGTAGCAGTTACATTGGAGAAACCAAACGACATGTCTCGGACCGCATCCGTGAACATAAGGCAGACCTGAAACACGGTAGGACAAACACCTCAGCCGTGGCAGATCACTGTTACAATTCAGTGGGCTCACATGACATTGACTTCTCCAAGACAGAGGTTCTCTGCAAGCCATCTGGCTATCATGAGAGATTCGTTCATGAGGCGATCCACATATACAAACACAGAGACAATTTCAACCGAGAAGATGGATTCTGGCTTAGCAATCATTGGAAGGACGTAATAAACCATTTCGGATCTTAACTGATTGTGTTCACGTTAACGGTGACTTTCAGACCGCGTTCCACTCACTGGCATGGTGCAGTGTGCAGAGTAATGTATGGTGTCGTAATTGTACAGTAAACATATAGCAGTATGATACACATTAGGGTGGGTAGAATAATACATAGTGTTATATTAAAATGGATAAGGCAGCAACTGCAGCAGCAGCAGCAAGTGCAGCAGCAGCAGCAAGTGCAGCAGCAGCAGCAAGTGCAGCAGCAGCAGCAACTGCAGCAGCAGCAGCAACTGCAGCAGCAGCAGAAACTGCAGCAGCAGCAGCAACTGCTGCAGCAGCAGTAACTGCAGTTCCCTTTGATGCTGTTAATCCTGCATAATGCACATGCATATGCAGTACTAATTACATTCCTGCATTTCCCATAAATATGCTAAATTCCTGTTGATATGCAAATTCCTTTGTCAATGCGCTCAGCTTATATATATGCTCCAAGCTCGTGTGCTGTTTTATTCAGACTCTGTCGCCTCGACGGACCTGGTTTTCACCTGAGGACGGCTGCTTGCGTTGTGGCCGAAACGTCGTGAGAATTGTTTTATTATGTTTTATTTTTATTATTTTATTACTTCCCTTCTACGTGACTTTACCGAAAGAACCAAGAAGATGGATCCCTGCAGTCACGAAAGCTTTAAATCGAAATTTAACCGCCTCTACGGGGAGGGTTTCCACATAACTTTGAGATCCTTCAACAAGCTCCGGGATAAGAAGGCTCAGCTAATCGAGTCTCTCACCTTTCTGAAGAGATGCCGCGACTCTAAGGTAATACCAAACGCATTTACACTAACATCTGCTGCTGTAACTTCTTCTAATGCGAAACGAATTCTGTCTAGAACTAGTTTAGCTCTTATCTCAGAGAAAATCAGACTTACGCGCACCGAACTAGATCAGTTAGACAAGACACTCTACAAATCACACTTATCTTTGAGTGTAACAATGTCCACATCGGATTGGGAACATGTGGAAAAAATGACTGCCTCTTCAGCTGCCGCTATGTCGACTAAATGTAAGGACAACTTGATTTCCAAATTCAACCGCCTCTCAAACAAGAAACCGGACCCACACATTGAAAAGCTAGATGTTAACAAAGTCGTAATTAATCGCAGTAACAGTCCTATTTCTGAAGGTTTGAAATCCGTTTTAGCTAAAGGACTAAACTTTGCAGTCACACCTAGACACATACCAGTTAATGATATAATTGCTCGAGTAGATGTAGCTCTCAAGGGCTTGAGTCACATCGCTGCAGACGTAGCAAGATCTGAAATCTCTGTAACCCTAAAAAACGCTAAGATGCCAGCTAGCAACATTAGCAAAGATGAGCGTTTTGAATTAGCTCAATTAAAAAAGAGGGATGACATTGTCATCCTCTCAGCCGACAAAGGCAATGCCACTGTCATCATGGACAAAATAGAATACAACAACAAAATTCAAGAACTACTCAACGATGGCAGCTATACAAAAATAAAAAGAGACCCCACCAACAGCCTCGTCTCCAAAACCAACAACATCATTTCTGCTTCAACCGCATTAATTGATCAGACCAAACAGTTCTCGTTGAAACCTTCTGCAGCCAGGCCACCAAGATTGTACGGCTTGCCAAAGATACATAAAGAAGATACACCTCTTCGTCCCATTGTCTCTACTATCAACTCCCCCACTTACAAACTGGCTCGTTTTTTGTCCGAAATCCTACGGCCTTTCACTGGAAAAACCACCTCTGCAGTACTAAACTCTACTGACCTGGTATCGACAATCAAGGGGATTGCCCTGTCCCCAGACGACCTGCTTGTCAGTTTTGATGTGGTTTCCTTGTTCACCAAGGTGCCTGTGCCTGACACCATCGCAATCATTGAAGACTTGGTTCATCAAGGACTGAATGCTGGGGTACCCCCCCTGGTGAGACACTGCTTAACCAATACATACTTCACCTGGAATGGAACCTTCTACAAGCAAATTGAGGGCACCCCAATGGGCTCCCCCCTATCTCCGGTTGTAGCCAACATCTTCATGGAGAAATTTGAGACGGACGCCATCCAGACTGCCACTCTATGCCCGACCTTATGGAAGAGGTACGTAGACGACACTTTTGTCATCTGGCCACATGGCCGGCCTGCTCTAGACCAATTTCTCGACCACATCAATTCCATACACCCAGCCATCAGATTCACCATGGAAGTCGAAAATGATGGCAAGCTACCCTTTTGGATGTCCTAATCAAAAGGAGACCTGATGGTTCAATGAGCCACTCTGTCTACAGGAAAGCCACCCACACGGATGCTTATCTAAAACCGGATTCCCACCACCATCCATCCCAGAAGAATTCCCTCATCAAGACTCTATATCATAGAGCCCAATGCATCTCCGACCATGAACACATTTCCAGTGAACTCAAACACGTACGCCAAGCTCTTAAGGCTAATGGTTACTCCGACTACACAATCCGCAAAGCCATCACTCCAACCATCAAGAAGGATCCTGTTGAGGAGCCTTTCAAGACCATCACCTTACCCTACATTGCTGGGGTCACAAAAAAGATCTCCAAAATCCTGATTAAACACAAGATCCAGGTCCGATTCAACACAGTACATAAAATCCGTGATCTGGTCCCGTCTGTAAAAGATGTGGTTCCAGACATACAGTACCCTGGCGTCTACAAACTAAGTTGCCTCTGTGGTAGCAGTTACATTGGAGAAACCAAACGACATGTCTCGGACCGCATCCGTGAACATAAGGCAGACCTGAAACACGGTAGGACAAACACCTCAGCCGTGGCAGATCACTGTTACAATTCAGTGGGCTCACATGACATTGACTTCTCCAAGACAGAGGTTCTCTGCAAGCCATCTGGCTATCATGAGAGATTCGTTCATGAGGCGATCCACATATACAAACACAGAGACAATTTCAACCGAGAAGATGGA
The DNA here is from genome assembly GCF_015708825.2 of Lethenteron reissneri. NCBI lineage: Eukaryota > Metazoa > Chordata > Hyperoartia > Petromyzontiformes > Petromyzontidae > Lethenteron > Lethenteron reissneri. The sequence continues at coordinate 17,975 of NW_026891188.1, read as the reverse complement.
TTCTGGCTTAGCAATCATTGGAAGGACGTAATAAACCATTTCGGATCTTAACTGATTGTGTTCACGTTAACGGTGACTTTCAGACCGCGTTCCACTCACTGGCATGGTGCAGTGTGCAGAGTAATGTATGGTGTCGTAATTGTACAGTAAACATATAGCAGTATGATACACATTAGGGTGGGTAGAATAATACATAGTGTTATATTAAAATGGATAAGGCAGCAACTGCAGCAGCAGCAGCAAGTGCAGCAGCAGCAGCAAGTGCAGCAGCAGCAGCAACTGCAGCAGCAGCAGCAACTGCAGCAGCAGCAGAAACTGCAGCAGCAGCAGCAACTGCTGCAGCAGCAGTAACTGCAGCTCCCTTTGATGCTGTTAATCCTGCATAATGCACATGCATATGCAGTACTAATTACATTCCTGCATTTCCCATAAATATGCTAAATTCCTGTTGATATGCAAATTCCTTTGTCAATGCGCTCAGCTTATATATATGCTCCAAGCTCGTGTGCTGTTTCATTCAGACTCTGTCGCCTCGACGGACCTGGTTTTCACCTGAGGACGGCTGCTTGCGTTGTGGCCGAAACGTCGTGAGAATTGTTTTATTATGTTTTATTTTTATTATTTTATTACTTCCTTTCTACGTGACTTTACCGAAAGAACCAAGAAGATACATTATCAGAGTTGTGTGTTTTGTTTGCATTCCGACCGCAGGTATTGTGGTCAATGCCAACATGACTCCTTGTAAAAAAAGGTGTCGCTTTTGTTGCCAGATAAAAGGGTAAAAAAACAATGTTCATATTTTTCTACTGGCGAAGGAGGTTCCAATGGTGAATTCACGTTTTTTTGGGTCTTTCGCTAAAGTCACGTATAAAGGTTAAAAATGTATTTCAAAAAAATAAAAGCCACGACGTTTCGATCGCGACACAAGCGACCTTCGCTTTGTGTCACAATCGAAACGTCGTGGTTTTTGGTTTCTTTTTTAAAATCAATTTTGAACCAATCTCGGTGACTTTACGAAAAACATGAGCTCGATAGATATCCAGTTCCGTGTATATCTATTGATATATAATCATTTATAGATATATTTAGATATATCTTTATATCTAGAGAAATCTATAGATGCGTTTATTTATAGATATATCGAAATTTATGATATCTATAGTTTGTGTTGAGTCTCTAGGCAGTGCTTATAAGCTGTATGGAATCTGAGCCTCGCCCACACGCGATCGCCTATCCGCGCTACGTTTTATAAAAGCGCGCCCACGTGGCCAAAATCGCGCCAAATTTTTTAGCTTTTAACGGCCTTCACCACCATCACCACCTCCACCACCACAACCACCTCTACCACCATCACCTACACCACCATCACCACCTCCACCACCACAACCACCACCACAACCACCTCCACTACCACCACAACCACCACCACCACCTCCACCACCATAACCACTACCTCTACAACCAGCACCACCATCACCACCTCTACCACCACCACCTCCACTACCACCACCACCTCCACCACCACTACCACCACCTCCACCACCTCCACCTCTACCACCATCACCTACACCACCACCACCTCCACTACCACCACCACCTCCACCACCACCTCCACTACCACCATCACCACCACCTCCACTACCACCACCACCACCTCCACCACCACCATCATCATCACCACCTCCACCACCACCACCATCATCATCATCACCACCACCACAAACCACCACCACCTCCACCACCATCATCATCATCATCACCACCACCACCACCTCCACTACCACCACCACCACCATCATCATCACCACCACAACCACCACCACAACCACCACCACCTCCACCACCATCATCATCACCACCTCCACAACCATCACCACCACTACCACCACCACCACCATCATCATCACCACCATCACCACCACCACCTCCACAACCACCATCACCACCTCCACCATCACCACCTCCACCATCACCACCTCCACCACCACGGCCACCACCACCACCATCATCACCACCTCCACCACCTCCATCACCACCTCCACAACCACCACCTCCGCCACCACCACCACCTCCACCACCTCCACCACCACCTCCACAACCACCACCACCTCCACCACCTCCACCACCACCTCCACAACCACCACCACCTCCACAACCACCACCACCCCCCAGGGCGGCGTTGACACGACAGAGAAGCAAGACCCTCAAGACCCCCCTGGACATCTGTGGGGCGTTGCACCGGTGGGTCACACAGAGACCCACAGACTCATCACACAGAGATCCATAGACTCATCACACAGAGACCCATAGACTCATCACACAGAGATCCATAGACTCACCACACGGAGACCCACAGACTCACCACACAGAGACCCACAGACTCACCACACAGAGACCCACAGACTCACCACACAGAGATCCATAGACTCACCACACAGAGACCCATAGACTCACCACACAGAGACCCACAGACTCACCACACAGAGATCCATAGACTCACCACACAGAGACCCATAGACTCACCACACAGAGACCCATAGACTCACCACACAGAGACCCATAGACTCACCACACAGAGACCCACAGACTCACCACACAGAGACCCATAGACTCACCACACAGAGACCCACAGACTCACCACAGAGACCCATAGACTCACCACACAGAGGCCCATAGACTCACCACACAGAGACCCATAGACTCATCACACAGAGACCCACAGACTCACCACACAGAGACCCACAGACTCATCACACAGAGACCCACAGACTCACCACACAGACACCCACAGACTCATCACACAGAGACCCACAGACTCACCACACAGACACCCACAGACTCATCACACAGAGACCCACAGACTCACCACACAGAGACCCACAGACTCACCACACAAAGACCCACAGACTCATCACATAGAGACCCACAGACTCACCACACAGAGACCCACAGACTCACCACAGAGACACCCACAGACTCATCACACAGAGACCCACAGACTCACCACACAGACACCCACAGACTCATCACACAGAGACCCACAGACTCACCACACAGAGACCCACAGACTCACCACACAGAGACCCACAGACTCACCACACAGAGACCCATAGACTCACCACACAGAGACCCACAGACTCACCACAGAGACCCATAGACTCACCACACAGAGGCCCATAGACTCACCACACAGAGACCCATAGACTCATCACACAGAGACCCACAGACTCACCACACAGAGACCCACAGACTCATCACACAGAGACCCACAGACTCACCACACAGACACCCACAGACTCATCACACAGAGACCCACAGACTCACCACACAGACACCCACAGACTCATCACACAGAGATCCACAGACTCATTACACAGAGACCCACAGACTCACACAGAGACCCACAGACTCACCACACAGAGACCCATAGACTCATCACACAGAGACCCACAGACTCACACAGAGACCCACAGACTCACCACACAGAGACCCACAGACTCACACAGAGACCCACAGACTCACCACACAGAGACCCACAGACTCACACAGAGACCCACAGACTCACCACACAGAGACCCACAGACTCACCACACAGAGACCCACAGCCTCACACAGAGACCCACAGACTCACACAGAGACCCACAGACTCATCACACAGAGACCCACAGACTCACACAGAGACCCACAGACTCGTTGTTTGCGAATGGCGGCTGTTGTTTGCAAGCCAGCAGGAAGGATTGAAGGTGAACTTCATTTTCACGTAACTTGACGTCACCTTCTATTGACCAGGGTGATGCCGTGACCCCCCCACAATCATCCTGCACGTGACCCCCCCCTCCGCCCCGGGTTCAGAGGTCAACTCGTCGGCGTGGATCCTACACCATGACGACGCTCCTCCTGCTGCTGTGAGTCAATGTCACATTCATCTCCCGTAGGAGTCAATGTCAGATTCATCTCCCGTAGGAGTCAATGTCACATTCATCTCCCGTAGGAGTCAATGTCACATTCATCTTCCGTAGGAGTCAATGTCACATTCATCTCCCGTAGGAGTCAATGTCACATTCATCTCCCGTAGGAGTCAATGTCAGATTCATCTCCCGTAGGAGTCAATGTCACATTCATCTTCCGTAGGAGTCAATGTCACATTAATCTCCCGTAGGAGTCAATGTCACATTCATCTCCCGTAGGAGTCAATGTCAGATTCATCTCCCGTAGGAGTCAATGTCACATTCATCTCCCGTAGGAGTCAATGTCACATTCATCTCCCGTAGGAGTCAATGTCACATTCATCTCCCGTAGGAGTCAATGTCAGATTCATCTCCTGTAGGAGTCAATGTCACATTCATCTCCCGTAGGAGTCAATGTCACATTCATCTCCCGTAGGAGTCAATGTCACATTCATCTTCCGTAGGAGTCAATGTCACATTCATCTCCCGTAGGAGTCAATGTCACATTCATCTCCCGTAGGAGTCAATGTCACATTCATCTCCCGTAGGAATCAATGGCACATTCATCTCCCGTAGGAATCAATGTCAGATTCATCTCCCGTAGGAGTCAATGTCACATTAATCTCCCGTAGGAGTCAATGTCACATTAATCTCCCGTAGGAGTCAATGTCACATTCATCTCCCGTAGGAATCAATGGCACATTCATCTCCCGTAGGAGTCAATGTCACATTCATCTCCCGTAGGAGTCAATGTCGCATTCATCTCCCGTAGGAGTCAATGTCACATTCATCTCCCGTAGGAATCAATGTCACATTCATCTCCCGTAGGAGTCAATGTCACATTCATCTCCCGTAGGAGTCAATGTCACATTAATCTCCCGTAGAAGTCAATGTCACATTCATCTCCCATGGGAGATTACTGAAGCTCAACCCTAACACCGTCGCTGGGCGGGTGTTGGCTAAACCCCCCGCCCGGGACAGATGGGTGAGCGGGTATGAGGCAACACAGGTGAGGGCAGCGGTGGAGAGTTCTAAAAGTCGCTGAGTGCGTAGTTACTGAATGCAGAGTTGCTGAGTGTGTAGTTTCTGTGTGCAAAGTCGCTGAGTGCAGTGTTGTTGTGTGCAGAGTTCCTGAGTGCAGAGTTCCTGAGTGCAGAGTTGCTGTGTGCAGAGTTCCCTGAGTGCAGAGTCGCTGAGTGTGTAGTCACTGTGTGCAGAGTCGCTGAGTGTGTAGTCACTGTGTGCAGAGTCGCTGAGTGTGTAGTTACTGTGTGCAGAGTCGCTGAGCGCAGTGTTGCTGTGTGCAGAGTTGCTGTGTGCAGAGTTACTGTGTGCAGTGTTGCTGTGTGCAGAGTTCCTGAGTGCAGAGTCGCTGAGTGTGTAGTCACTGTGTGTAGAGTCGCTGAGCGCAGTGTTGCTGTGGGCAGAGTTGCTGAGGGCTGGATAGGTGAGGTGCAGAATAGATGAGAGCGGGGATAAGTCAAGTGTATGTGACAGTAAAGATAGATATAGCAGTGCCTATAACTGGCGCATGAACAGGAGTAATACATTTACCATGGAAGTGGAGAAGGATGGCAAGCTACCATTCCTGGATGTTTGATCGAGAAGAGACCTAATGGCTCGTTGGGACATTCGGTCTACAGGAAAGCCACCCACACAGATACCTATCTAAAGCCTGACTCCCACCGCCATCCAGCCCAGAATAATTCCCTCATCAAAACACTACACCATAGGGCCCGTTGCATCTCCGACCAGCACCACCTCGCTAGTCAGTTGGAACACCAAGCCCTCAGGATGAACGGATACTCAGACCGTACAGTCCGCAAAGCTGCCTCCCCAACCATGGGGAGACAACCTTCGGGGGATCCAACCAAAACCATCACTTTACCGTACATAGCAGGGGTTACCAAAAATATTTCCAAAATATTAAACAAACACAAGATCCAGGAGTTACATTGGGGAAACGAAATGACATGTCTCGGACAGTGTTCGTGAACACGTGGCAGATCTAAAACACGGTAGGACCAATACCTCTGCCGTTGCTGTGGGTGCACACGAAAACGATTTTTCCAAGACGGAGGTACTCTGCAAACCTACCGGCTACCTTCAGAGATTTGTTCATGAAGCCATCCAGATATATAAATACAGACACAACTTCAACCGAGAAGATGGGTACAAACTAAGCAATCATTGGAACGACGTTATTAACCAGGTACAGTCTTTACTGACTGTGATGTTTCCATCCTACCTGCTTATGTCAGCTGTTATTTCCGACTCTCTGTGTGTCTCTCTCTCTCTATGCGTCTCTCTTAGATCTCTCACATGCCCTTTGGATTGTACTCTCATGGTGCTAATCTCTCATTAACACTGGTGTTGTCCGCATATGCGAGCATTATACTCTTATGCAGCAATGGAAGCTCATTCAAGCTAATCTCTCTCCCTAATCCCTCTCTCTCTAATCTCCCCCATTAATACGTCTGACGTGCTTGCGTCCGTGAATGGAATTCTTTTCCAGGCCAGACCCCGCTTGCTTGCCCATCGCCACGTATATGACCTTGTTGTAACTGCTCTCTCGCTGGTTCAGCAGTTCCACTGCTGGATTATATTTTTTCTGCCTGAGGACGACCACTTGTGTTGCTATGATTATTTTATTCTATACCTACGTGACTTTACCGAAAGAACCAAAGCGTTTCGTAGTAATAAAGTGTAAGCAGGTGACTTGTTACCACGTCTCGGTGTGAGTAATTTTTAAGGACACTACATTTGGTGTTAGAAGTGCTGACGATCCTTCGCCGGCATGTCCAAAGCAGCAGTAAAATGTAAAAAACCCACCTGTTGCGTCGTCCGACAACGACGCCGAGCAAGACATCGTTCCTCCGACAGCTCCGTTGCCGGAGGTCCAAGCAACTGCTGCGTACGACGACGTGCTTCAGTCAGCTCAGGAGTGCGTGGCGAGTCCAGCCCAGCCGCCTCCTCCGCAGAGCTGGCTGGACATCGCCGGCCCCCTGGCGAAGATTGCCGTCATCTCTTTGAGCGCATGACGGCTGCGACTTCCGCTGGACACCAGGACACGCTTTCCACCGCTGCCATGACCCACGTGACTGGGGCGCTTACATTTCGGTGGCTGCAGCCGTGCTCCAACCGTCCTTCATTTCGGGCGATCCGCCTTCCAAGGTTGAAGCTGCCTCTTCGCCCTTGCTGGACACTTCCGAGTCCCGATGGCTGCCACCGGTGCATCAGTTCACTGTTGCGGGAGGAGATTGGACGGCTTTTCGTCGTCGATTCGAGGCCGCCTACTCCTTGGTGGGACGGACATCCCGTGAGGTGCTTCAAGCTCTTCCGACGGCCCTCGACGACGACTCGTTAGCCGCTTTTGTTTGCCATCCCCTTGAGCAGCGCCTACACCGAGGTGGCCGCTATGTTTGATCCCCCCGTCTAATGTTCGGAGAGGATTCAGGCTTCGGCGACGGGGAGGAAACGAGACGCCGCTGGCTTACCGCAGTGCGCTCCTCGCCTCAGGGCACGCGGCCTTCCCTCGCACGGACAGAGTCGCCTTGGATTCCCTCGCCTTGAAGCGGATTCTCTCCTTGGCTCGGGAGCTGGGGATCGCCCTCGCGGTGGCAGAGGAAGAAGGCGACCTGACTTCTCTGCAGGTGGCCCACGGCATCCAAGCACACCTCAACCACGAGGACTGGCCGGCAGTGGACGAGCGGACGTGTGCCTCTTTCGCCCGGGGGATCGGACGGAAGGAGCATCGCCCTGCGCCCATCAGCAGAGGAATGGTGCCCTGAGCTGAGCCGGCCGCCTGGGCGTTCTTCCCGGACCTGCTATAGGGGCGGCCGCCAGGGCCGCATCGCCGTCGACCGCCGCTATGGGACCGGCAGGTTCTCGTCGCCTCCGTCCTCCAGCTTCAACACCTCCCTCCCCCTTCCGAAATACACATGCGAGTCCGGACACATCAGACACACGCCCGTTCTTGTCCATCATCCATCTCACCCTGTGAAAACTCGCACCGTCGTGACTCGTACACAGGGCGTGGGGTCGCTAGTGTGTTGGCCTCGCTGCGTCAAACAGTGGAACGCACTGGCTCATCACGTAGTGGAGGTTCTTCAACAGTGATGGGGTTAATTCAGGGGATCCAGGTTCGTCTGTTGATAGACACAGGGGCCGTGGTGACTACGGTCTCCGAGGCTGTGTGTCGTATGTTGCCTTCGCCGTCCGATCGTCTTGCCGCCATGGGAAGCGCTTGTGTGGCGGCTAACAGAGGGAGTCTGGCCATAATGGGTCAGATGGGCACCGATTTTATAGGCAGAATGCCCTTGAAAATTCTCATCGACCAGGGTGTATGAAATGCCATTGGGAAAGCGATTTTTTGTTTCCGAACTCCCCCGGTCGTGAGCCATCGCAGAACGCCGTCATTCGAGCGATGGCCGGCGGAACCCTTAAAGTTCCTCCGGGCTCCCAAATGCTCGTTCCGCTGCGATTGCGCAAAGAGTTGCCTGCAACGGCGGGCCCGGAGGAGGGTGTCCTGCTAACCCCTTCGAACGCCGTGTCGCGATCTCCTTCCCTTGCGGGGCGACGGCTATTGTATCCGCCGAGCGGGTGCCGTTCCTACAAGTACTCAATTCGGGGCATGCGCCGGTTGTGATTCAGGCGGTCACTGTCCTGGCGCTTGCCACGGTGGCCCGGTGTTTTGATAGCACGGAGCCATTTCCTGGTTTCGCGGGAAGCGTTGGTGAAGCTGATGAGCCGGACTCCGCATGGTTGGAATCTCTTTGCTCTTAGAAACCCGGACTGACGGAGCTCAGCGAGCTCAGCTGCGCCAGCTCACACGTGATTTTTTTCGATGTAAATTTCGATGTAAAGCTTTCGTGACTGCAGGGATTCATCTTCTTGGTTCTTTCGGTAATGTCACGTAGAAGGGAAATAATAAAATAATAATAAAACATAATAAAATACAATTTTCACGACGTTTCAGCCACAACGCAAGCAGCCGTCCTCAGGTGAAGAACAGGGCTGTCTTTCCGGGCGGACGGGTTCTCCTCTCCCGAATCCAGCGGCGACGGCGCGTGTGGCGGCTGGGGGACGTTAGGCGCGCGGCACCGCGGCACCTGAGGACGGGATCGCACGACTCCGCTGAGGACAAACCTCGGCGGGAACACACCTCGGCTCGCCAGACACATCTACGGTGTGGTGATGGAACGAACTCCCGTGGCGCAATGAAAGGCTTGAGGCGCGAGGGATGTACAAAGCAACTCCGCCGAATCCGAGCGCACTGCGGTCCAACGACCCGAATCGCATCAACCGACCCCCTCCAGGGTTTAAACAATTTGGACGACGTGCCCACCGGTACCTGTGGACAGTGCAACCAGCCTCTGTGCCCTGGCACCCACTCATGTGTGGAAGGACGGGGACCCCTCAGCCGCGCATTTGCCAATTGGCGCGAATTGGAATTCTCCCTGGAAGCCTCCCGCGCTTCGGAAAGCTTCTGAAGAGTAAAAGGCACGGAGTCAGCCATTTTGGATTTAGTCCTGTTTGGCGCGGCTCGTAACTGGACTTCAATCGGGGGGTCGTGTTCTCTCCCGTACAGAAAAAAAACGGTGAGTAGCCAGTGGATGGAGTGACATCTGCTATGTCACTATATGCTAATTAATCTCCCATAGGACTCAAAGTTACATAATCTTCAATAGGAATCAATGTACTGTTTAATCTCCCATATGGTTCTATGTGTGTCTCCCCGTGTGTATGTGTGTCTGTCAGTCTGTGTACGTATGTTAGTGACTCCCTAACTGTCTGCATATGTGAGTGTGTGTGTCTGTGAGTGTGTCTGTGTGGAAGCTACCTGGTCTGTCGCTCCGCACGAAGCTTCGGGTCTTCTCGGCCACAGTCATTCCCTCCCTTCTCTACGCTTGCAAAACGTGGACCCCCCTAATGAAACATCTTCACTGGTTCGAAACATTTAGGCTGGCCTGCCTACGATCAATCCTGGGTTTAACCAGGCTGGATTGTGTGAGGAGCTCACAAATCGTCGAAAGATCTGGACAAAGTCCCATCGGTGAGCTCCTCTGGCAGGCAAGGCTGCGTTGGCTGGGTCATGTAGCCCGCATGCCCAGCCACCGCATGCCCAAACAGCTTTTGTTCGGCCGGATTGAGGGGGCTAAACGGGCGCGGCACGGGCTAGAGACGAGATGGAGTGATGTGGTACAGGAGGACGTGGAGCTGAGTGGACTTACCGATGACTGGTACCAGCGGTGTCAAGATCGGCCTCTGTGGAGGAGGCTCGTGAAGGACGCTACTGGGCAGTTGGAGGCAGTCGCCCTCCAACAACAACGGAGGGCGGAGGAGCGATGCTCACAACAACGAGCAGAGCGCCGGGTGGCTAAAGCACAGCAAGTTGGCACAGGTGGTGTATCAGCCAGTCCTCTCAGTCGACCCGTGGCACCTGGGCCTACCCCGTGACCTCCTGCCAGCGGGCTTTCGACACTTCACGTGGCCTCAAGGTGCACATAGCCTGGCACAAGCATCGTGGGACGTCACCGCCACTTAGTGGCGAATGGCGGTTGTTGTTGTTGTGTGTGAGAGCGGTGGGCGTAGTGGTTAGCGCGTTGCGCTATGAACCCGGCAATCCGGGTTCGATTGCCGCTCACGGCCAACACCAGTCGCGATTATTTGAACCGGTCCTGGGCCTCCCCTAGGTCGACTCGGCCCCAAATGAGTACCTGGCGTGGTGTGTAAACGTCGCCACTGGGGAGACAAAGGCGGTCGGGCGTGGTGCTGGCCACCCACCCCCTCGTGTGCCGTTCCGGCCTTCATAGGTGCTCGCTAACAGCACTTTCCCCAACAGTTTGTTAAGGCTAAACGGGGGATCTTTGTCTTTGTGCCCCTAGGTGTTGGTTGTCACTGGCGCTCTACCCACAGGTACAGGTGAGCGTGAGCGCGCTTGCACTAACGCACGGGTCCCTCTATGCCTGTCTGTGTGCGGGGGAGAGGGTAGCAATCATACAAGGGATCCCAGGTTAGTCTCTACGAGTCTCTATGAGTCTCCATCTACCTCTATGAGTCTCTGTGTATCTCCATGACAACCCCGTCCCCCAGCTGGCCGGGTCTCCTCCCTCCTCGTGGGTCTTCGATCGCCACGTGCAGGAGGCGGTCGCGTGCTCCGACGACTTGTCGCGCCGTGTCGTGCGCACCTACCAGCTGTACTCGCGCGCCAGCGGGGCCCACGTGCAGGTGCTGGGCCCACAGATCGTGGCGCGCGGGGGGGACGGGGACCCCTACGGTGAGACGGGGCTAGAGCCACAGAGAGCCACACAGAGAGCCACAGAGAGACCCATAGACTCGTCACACAGAGACCCACAGAGACCCACAGACTCACCAACAGAGCACAGACTCACACACAGAGACCCACAGACTCACCACACAGAGGACCCACAGACTCACTCACACAGAGACCCATAGACTCACCACACAGAGACCCACAGACTCTCACACAGAGACCCACAGACTCACCACACAGAGACCCACAGACTCATCACACAGAGACCCAAGACTCACCACACAGAGATCCACAGGACTCATCGCACAGAGACCCACAGAGACCCACAGACTCACCACACAGAGACCCACAGACTCACCACACAGAGACCCACAGACTCACCACACAGAGACCACAGACTCACCACACAGAGACCCACAGACTCACTCACACAGAGACCATAGACTCACCACACAGAGACCCACAGACTCATCACACAGAGACCCACAGACTCACCACACAGAGACCCCACAGACTCACCACACAAGAGACCCACAGACTCGTCACACAGAGACCCATAGACTCATCACACAGAGAGCCACAGACTCCATCACACAGAGAGCCACGGACTCACCACACAGAGACCCACAGACTCACCACACAGAGACCCATAGACTCACCACACAGAGACCCACAGACTCACCACACAGAGACCCACAGACTCACTACACCGAGAGCCACAGACTCACCACACCGAGAGCACAGACTCACCACACGCGAGCACAGACTCACACCACAGAGACCCACCGACTCACCACACAGAGACCCACAGACTCACCACACAGAGACCCACAGACTCACCACACAGAGACCCACAGACTCACCACACAGAGACCACAGACTCACCACACAGAGACCCACAGACTCATCACACAGAGGACCCACAGACTCATCACACAGAGGACCACAGACTCACCACACAGAGACCCACAGACTCGTCACACAGAGACCCATAGACTCAGTCACACAGAGAGCCACAGACTAATCACACAGAAAGCCACAGACTCACTACACAGAAACCACAGACTCACCACACAGAGACCCACAGACTCACCACACAGAGACCCATAGACTCACCACACAGAGACCCACTAGATCACCACACAGAGACCCACAGACTCACAACACGAGAGCCACAGACTCACCACCACCGAGAGCCACAGACTCACCACACCGAGAGCCACAGACTCACCACACAGAGACCCACAGACTCACCACACAGAGGACCCACAGACTCACCACACAGAGACCCACAGACTCACCACACAGAGACCCACAGACTCACCACACTGAGACCACAGACTCACCACACCGAGAGCCACAGACTCACCACACAGAGCCCACAGACTCACCACACAGAGACCCACAGACTCACCACACAGAGACCCACAAACTCACCACACAGAGACCCACAGACTCACCGCACAGAGACCCATAGACTCACCGCGCAGAGACCCACAGATCACCACACAGAGACCCATAGACTCACCACACAGAGACCCACAGACTCACCACACAGAGACCCACAGACTCACCACACAGAGACCCACAGACTAACCACACCTGGCGTAGATCACTCAAAGCGCGAGTGCCGTGATGGTGACGAGTCTCACCCCTCCTCCTACCTCCTCCACCTCCTCCACCTCCTCCTCCACCTCCTCCTCCTCCTCCCACCCTCCCACCTCTCCTCCTCCTCCACCTCATCCTCCACCTCCTCCTCCCCGCAGCGCTGCTCCGGGCGGAGACGGATTCGTTTGGTGGGAACATTCTCTGCTCGGGGTTCGGACGGGTACATCTGCATGGACAGGAATGGCAACTGGTGGGCAAGGTGGGCGGAGACCGCACTCACTCACTCACCCACTCACTCACCCACTCAGTCATCCACTCACTCACTCAACCACTCACTCACTCACCCACTCACTCACCCACCACTCACTCATCAACCACTCATCAACAACTCACTCATTCATCAACCACTCACTCACTCAACCACTCACTCACCCACACACTCACCCACTCACTCACCCACTCACCCACTCACCCACTTGCTCACTCGCTCACTCGCTCACTCACTCAACCACTCGCCCACTCACTCAACCACCCACTCACTCAACCACTCACTCACTCAACCACTCACTCACTCACCCACACACTCACCCACTCACTCACCCACCCACCCCACCCACACCCACTCACTCACTCACTCACCCACTCATCACCACCCACTCACCACTCACTCACTCACCCACCCACCCACTCACTCACTCACTCACCCACCACTCACTCACTCACCCACTCACTCACTCACCCACTCACCCACTCACTCACCCACTCACCACTCACTCACCCACACACTCACTCACCACCCACCCACCCACTCATCAACCACTCACCCGCCCACTTACCACTCACTCAAACATTCACCCACTCACTCACCCACTCACTCAACCACTCACCCACCCACTCACTCACTCACTCGCTCAGTCGCTCCTCACTCACTCACCCACTCACCCACTCACTCACTCAATCACCCACCCACTCACTCACCCACTCACTCACTCACCCACCACTCACCCCTAATCCCCCCCCACTCCCCGCTCAGCTGGACGGCCGTGACCGAGGTTGTGTCTTCACCGAGCTCTACCTGGAGAACCACTACACGGCGCTGCGGAGTGCGGAGCACCCCCAGCGCTTTGCGGCCTTCGACCGGCGTGGACGCGCCACGAGGGCCGCCAGCGCCATCACCAGCGCCATGGGCACCACCAACCACCACCAGCGCCACCACCACCAGAACCACCACCACCAAACCACCACCACCAGAACCACCAGCACCACCACCACCACCACCGCCAGCACCACCCACCGCACCCCACCACCACCACACCCACCACCACCACCACCAGCGCCACCACCAGCACCACCAGCATCCCACCACCAGCGCCACCACCAGCACCACCAGCACCACCACAACCACCAGCGCCACCACCAGCACCACCAGCGCCGCCAGGCGGGCGAAGAGCCGCCGGCCTCCTGGTGCGTCGCACTTCCTCAAGCGGCCGCCGTGGGGCCATTCGTGGATGCCCCTCAGCCACCTTCCACGTGATGCAGCCGTGACCGCCATGAGACTGTGGGTGTCTGTGGTGAGTCTGTGGGTCTCTGTGTGGTGAGTCTGTGGGTCTCTGTGGTGAGTCTGTGGGTCTCTGTGTGGTGAGTCTGTGGGTCTCTGTGTGGTGAGTCTGTGGGTCTCTGTGTGGTGAGTCTGTGGGTCTCTGTGTGGTGAGTCTGTGGTCTCTGTGTGGTGAGTCTATGGGTCTCTGTGTGTGATGAGTCTGGGTCTCTGTGTGGTGAGTATGGGTCTGTGTGTGAGTCTATGGTCTCTGTGTGGTGAGTCTATGGGTCTCTGTGTGGTGAGTATATGGGTCTCTGTGTGTGAGTAGTCTGTGGGTCTCGTGTGGTGGTCTGTGGGTCTCTGTGTGGTGAGTCTGTGGGTCTCTGTGTGGTGGGTCTCTGTGTGATGAGTCTGTGGGTCTCTGTGTGGTGAGTCTGTGTGGTGAGTCTGTGGGTCTCTGTGTGGTGAGTCTGTGGGTCTGTGGGGAGTCTGTGGTGAGTCTGTGGGTCTCTGTGTGGTGAGTCTCTGTGTGGTGAGTCTGTGGGTCTCTGTGTGGTGAGTCTGTGGGTCTTGGTGGTGAGTCTGTGTGGTGAGTCTGTGGGTCTCTGTGTGGTGAGTCTGTGTGGTGAGTCTGTGTGGTGAGTCTGTGTGTGAGTCTGTGTGGTGAGTCTGTGGGTCTCTGTGTGGTGAGTCTGTGGGTCTCTGTGTGGTGAGTCTGTGGGTCTCTGTGTGGTGAGTCTGTGGTCTCTGTGTGTGAGTCTGTGGGTCTCTGTGTGGGAGTCTGGGTCTCTGTTGTGAGTCTGTGGGTCTCTGTGTGGTGAGTCTATGGGTCTCTGTGGTGAGTCTGTGGGTCTCTGTGTGGTGAGTCTGTGGGTCTCTGTGGTGAGTCTATGGGTCTCTGTGTGGTGAGTCTGGGGTCTCTGTGTGGTGAGTCTGTGGGTCTCTGTGTGGTGAGTCTATGGGTCTCTGTGTGGTGAGTCTGTGGGTCTCTGTGTGGTGAGTCTATGGGTCTCTGTGTGGTGAGTCTGTGGGTCTCTGTGTGGTGAGTCTGTGGGTCTCTGTGTGGTGAGTCTGTGGGTCTCTGTGTGGTGAGTCTGTGGGTCTCTGTGTGGTGAGTCTGTGGGTCTCTTGTGGTGAGTCTGTGGGTCTCTGTGTGGTGAGTCTGTGGGTCTCTGTGTGGTGAGTCTGTGGTTCTCTGTGTGGTGAGTCTGGGTCTCTGTGGTGAGACTGTGGGTCTCTGTGTGATGAGTCTGTGGGTCTCTGTGTGTGAGTCTGTGGGTCTCTGTGTGGTGAGTGTGGGTCTGTGGTGGTCTGTGTGGTGAGTCTGTGGGTTCTGTGGATGAGTCTGTGGGTCTCTGTGGTGAGTCTGTGGTGAGTCTGTGGTGAGTCTGTGGTAAGTCTGTGGTGAGTCTGTGGGTCTCTATGTGGTGAGTCTGTGGGTCTCTGTGTGGTGAGTCGTGGGTCTCTGTGTGTGAGTCTGTGGGTCTCTGTGTGGTGAGTCTGTGGGTCTCTGTGGTGAGTCTGTGGGTCTCTGTGTGGTGAGTCTGTGGGTCTCTGTGTGGTGAGTCTGTGGGTCTCTGTGTGGTGAGTCTGTGGGTCTCTGTGTGGTGAGTCTGTGGGTCTCTGTGTGGTGAGTCTGTGGGTCTCTGTGTGGTGAGTCTGTGGGCTCTGTGTGTGAGTGTTTGGGTCTCTTTGTTATGAGTCTGTGGGTCTCTGTGGGATGAGTCTGTGGGTCTCTGTGTGGTGAGTGTGGGTCTCTGTGGTTGAGTCTGTGGGTCTCTGTGTGGTGAGTCTATGGGTCTCTGTGGTGAGTCTGTGGGATCTGGGTTTCGTGGTGGGGTCTATGGGTTCTGTGTGGTGAGTCTGTGGGTCTCTGTGTGGTGAGTCTGTGGGTCTCTGTGTGGTGAGTCTGGGTCTCGTGTGGTGAGTCTGTGTGGTGAGTGTGGGTCTCTGTGTGGTGAGTCTATGGGTCTCTGTGGGTGAGTCTGTGTGTGAGTCTGTGGTCTCTGTGTGGTGAGTCTATGGGTCTGTGTGGTGAGTCTGTGGGTCTCTGTGTGGTGAGTCTGTGGGTCTTGTGGTGAGTCTGTGGGTCTCTGTGTGGTGAGTCTGTGTGGTGAGTCTGTGGGTCTCTGTGGGTCTCTGTGTGGTGAGTCTGTGGGTCTCTGTGTGGTGAGTCTGTGGGTCTCTGTGTGGTGAGTCTATGGGTTCTGTGTGGTGAGTCTGGGTCTTGTGTGTGAGTCTGTGGCTCTCTGTGTGGTGAGTCTGGGTCTCTGGTGGTGAGTCTGTGGGTCTCTGGTGTGAGTCTATGGGTCTCTGTGTGATGAGTCTGTGGGTCTCTGTGTGGTGAGTCTATGGGTCTCTGTGTGATGAGTCTGTGGGTCTCTGTGTGGTGAGTCTGTGGGTCTCTGTGTGGTGAGTCTGTGGGTCTCTGTGTGTGAGTCTGTGGGTCTCTGTGTGGTGAGTCTGTGGGTCTCTGTGTGGTGAGTCTGTGGGTCTCTGTGTGATGAGTCTGTGGGTCTCTGTGTGATGAGTCTGTGGGTATCTGTGGTGAGTCTGTGGGTCTCTGTGTGGTGAGTCTGTGGGTCTCTGTGTGATGAGTCTGTGGGTCTCTGTGTGGTGAGTCTGTGGGTCTCTGTGTGGTGAGTCTGTGGGTCTCTGTGTGTGAGTCTGTGGGTCTCTGTGTGGTGAGTCTATGGGTCTCTGTGTGTGAGTCTGTGGGTCTCTGTGTGGTGAGTCTGTGGGTCTCTGTGTGGTGAGTCTGTGGGTCTCTGTGTGATGAGTCTGTGGGTCTCTATGTGATGAGTCTGTGGGTCTTGTGTGGTGAGTCTGTGGGTCTCTGTGTGGTGAGTCTGTGGGTCTGTGTGAGGTGAGTCTGTGGGTCTCTATGTGATGAGTCTGTGGGTCTCTGTGTGGTGAGTCTGTGGTCTCTGGTGGTGAGTCTGTGGGTCTCTGTGGGGTGAAGCCATGAGTCTTTCTGGAACAAGAGTCTTGAGACCTGAATAAAATGCATCTTATATATAAAAGTCTCCGTGCGCTCGCGCTTGCGGGGGATTTGGCTCTCGGACGATGGTATTTAACACTGAAATAATTTGCCAGGCGGCACGCCCTAAGCCCCGTGGTGGGTATAGGCTATTCCGTTTTCCCGTCCGTAAACTATAAAGTAGTTTAATTAAACATTTGTGCCGTTTCTATTATTCATTATTTACTTACTGCACGACATCGACTGTACCAAGTGACGCCAATTGCATGGGGGGGGCGGACCCTGCCAAGTGATGCGCGTTCGCTCGAGCTCACGGGAGACATTTCTTTCACGCGTTTTACAGACAACACGTACACACATCACGCTGCGGATATTTCTTCACAGTGTCATGTCCTCTTCGCCCCCCCCCCCCCCCCAAAACGATGCGTTCAGTTTATACCACAGACTCCGTAGATAATAATATTTTACTGCTTACATAGCATTATTCTTGCACGGGCAGGGGATGCTGGGGGGTCGGGTAGCGGCCCAGCCGCTGAGGCAACGTGCCAACTCCGCGCCTCGCCATGTAGGCCAGGACGGGGGCTAAGCATGGCACAAGGCCTCAACACGCCTATGGTAAGTACA
>NW_026891187.1:0-7118 GCF_015708825.2 Lethenteron reissneri | reverse complement strand
CTTGTTTCCCAGCCACAATGCAGTCCAGTGATGTTCCCTTGCCCAAGCCCATCTACTTTTTTGCAGTTGTCAATGTTTCTTATTTGCATGTTTCGGTATCCACGTGTAATGGGTTCCGGAGACACTTGTAGAGGTAACTTCTTTATTACAATACAACACTCCAACAGTCCTGATACTCTGTTACAGCGGGACGAGGGGGTACAGGGTCCTACGCTGGCTGGCTGGCGGGTCTTGACCTGCGACTGGCCCCGATCATCCAGGGAGCTGCCCTTTTATGCCTCGTGCCCAACGAGGGGTGGGGTTGTGTGTGCCCCCAGATATCCCACAGAGCACACACAGCCCCCCCGTTGGTGGCGCCAAGGGGCTTAAGTGTCTGGGGTGCCTGGGATCCGAGCGCCTGCCGCCAAGGGGCTTAAGTGTCTGGGGTGCCTGGGATCCTAGCGCCTGCCGCCAAGGGGCTTAAGTGTCTGGGGTGCCTGGGATCCTAGCGCCTGCCGCCAAGGGGCTTAAGTGTCTGGGGTGCCTGGGATCCTAGCGCCTGGCGCCAAGGGCTTCTCTGCCTAGGGTCCCAGAGCCCCCTCTTGAGGCACTACACACGCATTAACTCTTTACAAGTTTAATTCCAACCTTGCATCTTCTCCATGCTTCTTTGTGCATTTTTTATGTTGCAGAAAAACTTGCACAACTTAGAAATAAATCCCAATCCTGTAAACGTTAAAACACACACGTAGTTTGCATGGAAGCGTCCGTAGGAACTTGCCTGCAGAGTGACGTTCATCAGCTGTTGGACACTCGACAATCCACGTGAAGTGAAATTCTCCAAAAACTCCAAGCAGTCTATTTGTTTCAGGAAGCTTGAGACACAAAAAAACAACAACACACAAGGCTCCAAAATGTTAATACCAAATACAAGAAGCACGAAAAAGTACTTTTTGCTTCTTTTTATTTGAATTTTTGACTGCTTGTGTTGTGGTTATTGCAAACATGATGCCTTGTATAAAGGTGTCAGTTGTTGTACCAGTTGAAAGGGTAAAAACCTATCACTATATTTTGCCACTGGTAAAGGAAATGTCTCAAGGTGTATGATGCCTTGTATAAAGGTGTCAGTTTTGTACCAGTTTAAAAGGGTAAAAACCTACTACTATATTTTGCCACTGCTAAAAGAGATGTCTCATAGAGTAGAAAATGTTATTTCAGCAAAGAATCCCTTTCATTTATTTGTAATTTTTTTCAGAGCGTGAATGATGACGATCTTCTTGGTTCTTTCGGTAAAGTCACGTAGAAGGAAAGTAATATTATTATATTATTTTAATATATTATTTTATTATATTATTATGTTTTATTTTTATTATTTTATTACTTCCCTTCTATGTGACTTTACCGAAAGAACCAAGAAGATGAATCCCTGCAGTCACGAAAGCTTTATATCGAAAAATGACGACGATGTTTAAAGGTGGCGACGATGATGCACCTAAAGGGCACTTACTTGTAAAGAGTGTTGTCAGGCTTGCCGCTGTCCGGCAGGGTTCCAAGCCGGGCCGGTGGGCTGTCTCCGTCCGGTGGCCGTGGGGGACCATTGGATCCACTCGCTTCACCCGTCACAACATTCTGTGCAACGCCTGCAACCAGTGGATGAGCATTCGCAATAAAAACATTTACACCTCAACACATATACGAGTAATATTGAGTTCATCCTCTTGGTTCTTTCGGTAAAGTCATCACGTAGAAGGGAAGTAATAAAATAATAAAACTTCATAAAATAATTCTAACGACGTTTCGGCCACAACGCAAGCAGCCGTCCTCAGGTGGAGAACAGAGCTGTCAGAAAGACAGCATCTGACAGACCTGTTCTTCACCTGAGGACGGCTGCTTGCGTTGTGGTCGAAACGTCGTGAGAATTGTATTTTATCGTGTTTTATTTTTATTATTTTACTACTTCCCTTCTACGTGACGACTTTACCGAAAGAACCAAGAAGACTGCGTATCACTTTGTGGCAAATTGTGTCACGTCTTTCAATTCTACCGCATGCCGCCACGTTCCGTGCAGAGAAATGTGCTGTGCCGAGCAGGGAGAGCTTGCGTCACCTGGTGAGGAACCTTCGCCGGCACTGGAGGGTCCCTGGCTGCCGGCCAAGACTTCCTGTGAACACTCGCTGCCGTGTCGGCTGAGGTTGAACGGCCTGCCACGCAATTCCGTCACGTATCTGGGAGGGAGAAAAAACCCAAAAAATTAACCCTCTTGATGTGCAAATTATTTTGTCAAGGCGCCCTTTCCCCCCCTTCCAACCCAGCGTATATACATGCTCCAAGCACGTGTGCTGTTTCATTCAGACGCTGTCTTTCCGACAGACCTGGTTTTCACCTGAGGACGGCTGCTTGCGTTGTGGCCGAAACGTCGTGAGAATTATTTTATTATTTTTATCATTTTATTACTTCCCTTCTGTTGCTACCATTTAATTACAGCAGCAATCGGGAACTTCTCTCGCAAGAGCAACGATTGTCTATTTCGTGTTCACGTACTGTTGTTGCTGCAGGTTGCGCAACACATTGGCATCCGTGGGCAGCGTTCGGATCAGCTCCAGGTTTTCCTTGATTTTCTTTAATATTTCAAAATGTTCTCTCCCATGCACCTACATACATACAGACCGCAGAGCAAATTCTTTAAAACATCAAATGCTTATTGTGACATGTGATTGCGAGGAATTTAAACGAAAGCAGGTAACTTACCAGGAGGCGAAATATGTCTTCTTGGTCGGATGGCCAATTGCTGCCGCAGTTGCTTGAAGTCATCAGCATGTCGTGCACCACTTTCACGCAGCCTGAGGATTTGGTTAAGTGGCAAAAAGCGGACAGGTAAGGCGAGTACACGCAGGGACAATTTCTTTCAGAATAATACATTGAAATGACGTCATCATGGGACCTCCTTTGCCAGTAGCAAAATAGACTAATAGGGTTTTTCACCTTTTTTTTTCTGGCAACAAAACTGACACCTTTTGCAAGGAATCATGCTTACATTAACCACAATACTTGGCGTCATCTGGTCGAACACCATATGAGACGAGGCTCTAAAGAAAGCTGTCTCTGGTGTGGACCAATCAGTTTCAAAGACAATGCATACATTATCAGAGTTGTGTTTTTTGTTTGCATTTGACTGCAAGTATAGTGGTTAATGTAAGCATGATTCCTTGCAAAAGGTGTCAGTTTTGTTGCCAAAAAAAGGGGAAAACCCCTATTAGTGAAATTATATAATTTACAAAAACCTCAAATGTGTCTTAATAGCTAGACAGCAGCATGCGTGTGTGAACAAGGGGCAGTCAAAGTGATCACCTTGGGAGCTTGAATCAGAAGCCGCCTCTCCACTCGCTCGCTGACTGCTGCCAGAAGACACCTTAGGCACTTGTGGGGTGTGCTTAACTGGCTGAGCCTGTGGAGACTGACACGTCTGGGTTGCTGCCTCTGCCAAGGCAGGAGGATACTGCTGCACAGACTGAGCTGCATTCTGCGTGGTGCGTGAAGGAGCCTTCCGATTGTTTGGAGACTGCTGCTGCTGCTGTTGCAGCTCCTCATCGTCCTGATGCATGCACTGCTCGTCCATTTTGATATCTTCGAGATTTGAAGCTTTCGCGACTGCAAGGATTCATACTCGGTAAAGTCACGTAGGTAAAAAATGAAATTAAAATAAAAGAATAAAAATCACAAATCCTGCATAATGCCCGGGCATAATTAGTATTAATCACATACCTGCATTTCCCACATGCCCTCCCTTTGATGCTGCTAATCCTGCATAATGCACGGGCATGAGTAGTACTAATCACATTCCTGCATTTCCCATAAATATGCTAAATTCCTCTTGATATGCAAATTCTTTTGTCGAAGCGCCCTTTCCCCCCCTTCCAACCCAGCTTATATATATGCTCCAAGCTCGTGTGCTGTTTCATTCAGACGCTGTCTCCCCGACAGACCTGGTTTTCACCTGAGGACGGCTGCTTGCGTTGTGGCCGAAACGTCGTGAGAATTATTTTATTATGTTTTTTTTTATTATTTTATTACTTCCCTTCTACGTGACGACTTTACCGAAAGAACCAAGAAGAAGAGAAAAATCACAACGTTTCGGAAGCAACACAAGCTTCCGTCTTCAGGTGATACAGATATTTTGCTGTGACAGTTTCACCTGAAGACGGAAGCTTGTGTTGCTTCCGAAACGTCGTGATTTTTATTTTTTATTTAAATTAATTTTTATTTCATTCTTCACCTACATTTTTACATCTCTCCCCGGCGAAGCACACACTCGGGTCTCACAGCAGAATCGGCCCAGTACCTGGCCACTAAAACAAATGGCTCAGAAAACAAATGCATGAAAACAATTTTTTTTATGGGCAGCCATTGTAAGGCATGTCTTTACTTAACCAGCCAAAAGAGAATTTCAAGAAATTACAGGAAAAGATAAAATAGTTTAAAAACATTACAATGTCTCTTCAACCACGACTATAGAGACATGGTAATCGCAATCATTGTACACTTAGACATTTTCAATGTTCAGCCCTATAAAACTGGCAGCAGACATTGTATGTAGCTAGGGTTCTCAAGTTTCGTACATAACAGGATAAATTCCACACCCTCGAAATGGCATTGCTGTTGCATTAGCATCTGTGCCGCCCATTCACTAGAATGACCAGTTGCATTGTAGCTAGGCAAATACAACTCTCACAGCAACTGTCATCATCAGAGCCATTGGCGATCCGATTAAAATTCTCACGGCGTTTCGCCTGCAACACAAGCAATCATCATCAGGTGTGAAATCCACAGCAAGAAAATTTGAAAAAAATTAACCCGTAAAAACAAAGTTTTTCACTATAAATCCTTTATATGCGTGGCATCGGTTTTATTTTATTATTCATTTCTGTTTTTCTTGAGTAAGAGTTTCATTTTTATCACATTGGTATTTAAATTAAATATGAAAAAAAAATTTCCTAAAAGTGCAAAATTTTGGAAAAAAATTTTCACGAAAATTAATTGTCTCGCACAACGATTCTGTGTGCAAAATGTCAGCTCGATTGGATCACGGGAACTGGGTTAAAAACGACCGAAGATTTGCACGGTCCTAAGCAAGCAAGCAAGTGAACTTAATATAAAGGATTTAAAAATACAACTCTCACAGCAAGTGTCATCATCAGAGCCATTAGCGATCCGATTACATTTTCCAAAACAAGTCGTTGATTACAAGGGTAGTTAATCGGGCGAAACAGCGATTTGGTAACCTGTACGATACTTTCGCAAAATATAAAGATTACAGAATAACGTTATTCTAAAACAATATTTATTTTAAAAAAACTCCCTTGGGGGAAACTGTGCGAGACCCCAAGACTTTGCCCAACAGTTGGCCGACAGAGTTGTAAACGGAAAAACGAGCCCGTAAGAGAAACCAATACTGTGATCACATTTAATGTTACATTTTTTCCCACGCAAATGAGTGCACAAGAACCTGAAACCTTCAGAGCAGGTTCAAGGCCGTTCGCACAGCCCAGCTGGAACATTAGCTTTGGGATTAAATGGAAGTTCCAAAGTTAATTAGCTTCCGGTGTGGCGAGCCTAATTAACCTATCACAAACATACAATTAATTAATCGGCTATCCAGTGAATACTTGTTTGTTAATTAATTTATAAAACCGCACGTGTATTTAGTTTTTAAATCCTTTATATTAAGTTCACTTGCTTGCTTGCTTACGACCGTGCAAATCTTTCGGTCGTTTTTCAACCCACTTCCGTCATCCAATCGAGCTGACATTTTGCACACCGACTCGTTGTACGTGACAATTTATTTTCGTAAAACATTTTTTGCAAAATTTTACACTGTTTAGGGAAAAAATAATTTTCACTAACACAATCGTATATTTTTCCTAAACAGAAAATTATTCAAGAAAACAACAAAAATGTACAATAAAACAATCATACAAAAACTGAAAACCTTTCCTTATATTTAATTTAAAATAGCAATGTGATAAAAATGAAACTCTTACTCAAGAAAAACAGAAATGAATAATAAAATAAAAGCGATGCCACGCATATAAAGGATTTATAGTGAAAACTTTGTTTTTACGGGTTAATTTTTTGTATCTCCAATCTGCTCACTCTCACACCAATTATAACGAGGGTGCAACATTTATGTTTAAAAAGCAATCGCAGATTACTTTACCCTTAATTAAATGAGCAAAAGGCAACATCTAGGAATCATCGTGGCCACTCACTCTTAGCTAAATTAAAGACAATCTCCAACGATACTAAGAGGTTCATCTTCTTGGTTTTTCGGTAAAGTCACGTAGAAGGGAAGTAATAAAATAATAAAAATAAATATATTATTTTTATTACTTCCCTTCTACGTGATGACTTTACCGAAAGAACCAAGAAGATGAATCCCTGCAGTCACGAAAGCTTTAAATCGAGATATTAAGAGGTCTTTAACATTCCTATTCAATCTAGGATTGTCTTGATAATTGTTTTTTTTACCCTTCTATCTGGCAACAAAACTGACACCTTTTTACAAGGAGTCATCTTTGCATAGACCACAATACCTGCGGTCATAATACAAACAAAACACACAACTCTGATAATGTATGCATTGTCCTTAAATTAAACACAATTGCATTTTAAAAAATTCAAATAAAACCCGAGTCAACTCACGTCACACACGCAATTTGTAATTGAATGAGCACGTTGCTTAATTAATTGGCCTCAGGTCAACACCTCAGGGTCATTAACAGCTGACCTAATTAACGACGTCTTAATTGGCCCGCTACTAATTAACAGCTGACCTCATCAACGACTCAATTTGGCGGATTATTTCAACGAGAGATTATTAAATATCGTAGTGAACGCGTTGAACTTTAACAAGCACGGGTTGATCATCATCATCATTATTATTATTCTATTTTATTATTCTATTTTATTTGTCGAGATTTTTTGTTTACTAATCTTGGAGCTCACTCACAACTCACCCTCACCATCACTCTCACCAACCACCCTCACCCACTCACCCTCACCACTCTCTCACCACTCCCCCCACTCACCTCACCACCCACTCACCCTCACCACTCACCCTCACCCCTCACTCACCACTCTCT